>NW_019268519.1:6263552-6266781 GCF_002738365.1 Cucurbita moschata | reverse complement strand
TTTTTTTTTTTTTTTTTTTTTTTTTTTTTTTTTTTTTTTTTTTTTTTTTTTTTTTTTTTTTTTTTTTTTTTGTAGGTTCGATCGAAGGAAGCAATGTAAAAATGGAACTGTGAAGTAGTTAGCTACGAGATTCAATCGAAATATTAGTCTCATTGGCTTCGTATCTATATCTATATATATATATATTCTTCTTTTATCACGGTATATAACTAGCAAATATTTATATATATTTTGTATGTATATGTTCGGCTCAATTTGAATAAGAGTAATGATAATGAATCACAATATTTTTCGAAAATTAATTCCTTTAAAAATTATTTAAATAATTAATTTTTAATTATTATAGATTTTTTAAATATTTGTGGTTAATATAATCTTATTCAAAATTAGAATAATGGAATAAATAATTTTGAATGTCATGCTACTACGTTACAATTATAATAATTTTATGGATTAAAATATTATTTAATTAACTAAAAATTTAAGAACGAACATCACATCAAAAATATTTATTATATTTAAAAAATACGCATTAATACTAAAAAAAATATATATTAATATTTTGTTTCAAAAATATTAATTATTTTAAAGGTTTAAAAATATTTATTGTATTTATAAAAAAACAAAATTAATGGTAAAAATATCTTGTAATACTAAAAAAGTATATATTAATATTTTGTTTCAAAAATATTAATTATTTTTAAAATTATTATTACTATTATTAGTATTATTATTTTATTATTACTATTATTATTATTATTTAATTTATGAAGATATTATTAAAAAAAATTAAATTTAGAAGGGTTTTTTTTTATAATTAATTTAGCAAAAAGCTAAAAAGAACAAATGGAGCATTGATAGTTTCATGTATTCACTTTCAGACGGCCCACAATAGCGACTCAATTGGGCCCATTCAGACGGCCTACAATAGCGACTCAAATGGGCCCATCAGACGGCCTACAATAGCGACTCAATTGGGCCCAGCTCGGCCCAACTTTATCGATCTACAAAATCTCTTTGATTAGATCTTTTTTAATACCAATTGTGTCCTTTCACTCTCGTTGGACCGCTTAATGTTTTATTCATTATTCATAAATTATAATATAATGTTATCATTACATTATATGGATGTTTTATTTTTATATATTTTGTAGCACACAATCATATTCCATCAAATATTCAAATCTAGTAAATAAAATTAATATTATTTTTTTAAAACATAAATTAATTAAAAAAAAAATACTTTTATGTTAGTTTTAAATTTTAAAAATACCCATAATATTTTAAGAGTAGTATTAATACCCTTTTATTTTTATTAAAAAAAAATATTTATTTTTTTATTAGTTTAATATTTTTTAATTTAAATAAAAAAGTACCGTACATAGTTACAAAAATGATCTATGTCAATTCAATTGATGAGACGTCTATCTCAACTGTCCCGACCTTAATAATGCTTGGTGAGAATCTAAAAAATCATTTTATAAACACGAATGAATATATAAAAGAACAGTAGCATTAGTTTGGATCTATTTGGTTCATACATTTTAAAAGTATGTAATAGATCTCTAAATTGTTAATTTTGTGTCTGTTTTGTCCTTGATTTGTAAGAATGTTAATAAGTTTTTGAACTTTTAATGACCGTGTAATGACTGTACTTTTTAAGAATAAGGTAGCGAAATTTCTTGTGGGTAAGTTTCGACTCGCATGAAAGGCGTAACGATATGGGCACTGTCTTGGAGAGAGACTCGGTGAAATAGACATATTTGTGAAGATGCGGACTACCTGCACCTGGACATAAAGACTCTACGAAGCTTCATTGTTCATTGGGATTGGCTTTGGGCCTTTCCTGCACAGCTTAGGTGGAGGGGGAAGAAGGCCCCCTTCCCGAGGGGAGGGGGGAAGCGAGTCATCAGTGAGATACCACTCTGAAAGAGCTAGAATTCTAACCTTGTATCAGGACCTATGAACCAAGGGACAGTCTCAGGTAGACAGTTTCTATGGGGCGTAGGCCTCAAGGTAATAGAGGCGTGCAAAGGTTTACTCGGGCCAGACGGAGATTGCCCCTCGAGTACAAAGGTAGAAGGGAGCTTGACTGTAAGACCCACTCGTCGAGTAGAGACGAAAGTCGGCCTTAGTGATCCGACGGTGCCGAGTGAAAAGGCCATTGCTCAATGGATAAAAGTTACTGTTTTGAAAAATCATTGAAACATTTCTATTTAAAAATACTGAGTAAGTAACACTATGTTGTGGACAGAAAATGCAATCACATGCAACATGGTTCATGGTGGAATCTACTTTTCATCACTATTATTTGGACTTTACTTTCTTTTTCGAATAGGATTGGACGTATATTACTTTTCTACGACATGATTCATGCATGAATTCACTATGTGGCTCCATATATGTACCTGTAGGCCTCACTATTAGCTAGCACGAATTAGCTAACCAAGGCGAAAACTGAAAATGACTCAAAAGCTGTGCGCAGACAGTCGAGCTAAAATACAAGCCAACTGTAAAGAGGCAACTAATGACGTCACAGTGACTTGGGAGAGTCGATGTCACGTTGGTGCTAGGGAGGATGGCTCCGTACACACATCTAGGCCTTCGCTTGGACTACACCTCTACTGACATTGAGCTGGACAAACCGTCAAAATGTAGTTCAAACATGTGAGATGTTGTGTTTGTTATTTCAGTCCCGCTTCTAAGAGTTAAACATATTTTGTCCTCATAAAATTGTTCTAAACAAAGCACTCTTAATCTTAAAATTCCTATTTTCATGATCACTCTCATTCGAACGTGGTCACGATTCATTTATGCCTGTCTCTTTAAACCAGATGTCACGTATGTGTACGTGGAGTGGGAAATAACTGATAATGATATTTCCCAATATATTTTTGGAAGCTTTTTCTCGAATGAAAATCATAATAATAATTATCTCGAATTTGATAGAAAATACCCCTGAAAACAAATGGACTAAATTTTGATTAAAGATGGAGATTAGACTCAAAATACACGAGGTTTTAACCTAATTTTTTACGAGTCAACAGACCGTTCGTTCATATTTTCGAACATTTGAATTCAAAAACCATATTTTCGAAACTTGAACGATCGAACAAATGGATGTATAGGAGAAATTGATTCCGTTCCATTAATAAAATAGATTTTTTTTTTTTTTTTTTTTTTTTTTTTTTTTTTTTTTTTTTTTTTTTTTTTTTTTTTTTTTTTTTTT
>NW_019268519.1:6208354-6262976 GCF_002738365.1 Cucurbita moschata | reverse complement strand
TTTTTTTTTTTTTTTTTTTTTTTTTTTTTTTTTTTTTTTTTTTTTGTGGGAAAATGTTGTATAAATATTTGTGCGTGTTTAGCCACAAAGCCTCCCTCACTCTCTTAATTGAAGGAAATGAAAGATCAAGGAAACAACATGATGGCTTTTGATATGAGTTCTCTTGGGGCAAATCTTCCTCAAAAGTAAGCAATTTTGGCCTACTTTTTTTTGTTAGTTTAATACTTGTTTTACATCGTTTTGAATGTATAATTACAAGATAGTAGGTTCGGGTTTTTCAATTTTGTTGTGTGACTATCGTGCAAGCATCATGTCGGAACGTTTAAAAAAAAACGATGTGATATCTCACATTGGTTGAGGAAGAGAACGAAACACCCTTCATAAGGGTGTAGAAACCTTTCCCTAACATACTCGTAATGGAGAAGTCGATAAGGGAAAGCCCAAAACCCTTGAGGGGGAAGCTCGAAAGGGAAATCCCAAAAAGGATAGTATCTGGATGAACACCGATTCCACTGTATAACTCTGAAAGACACGTTTTTAAAGGTTTGAGGGTAAGCTCGAAAGGAAATTTTACATTACAAACATAATCTTCCTTTCACGTGGGTAATGAGAAACGCAGCCAACGTAGATTACCGTCTTTTTAGTATCGTATTTGCATACTCCTCTCATAACTATTTTCTTTTTGGTTTCCTTTTACGTGGGTAATGAGAAACGCAGCCAACGTAGATTACCGTCTTTTTAGTATCGTATTTGCATACTCCTCTCGTAACTATTTTCTTTTTGGTTTCCTTTTACGTGGGTAATGAGAAACGCAGCCAACGTAGATTACCGTCTTTTTAGTATCGTATTTGCATACTCCTCTCATAACTATTTTCTTTTTGTTTTTTTTTTTTATATATATATTTCAAAACTAGGGGTATTCATATGACCCAATAACCCGAACTACCTAGATCACCCAATCAAACCCTAAAAATTAAGTTGGGTTAGCTTTTTTTCCTTTTTTCTTTTTTTTTCCGGGGTTGGATTAAATTTTTGAAAAACTAAAAAATTCAGTTCGGTTTGTGGGTTAACTTTTTTTTGATTGAGTTAACTCGACCCACTCGAAAATAAGGTTACAACCCAACTCAACCCTACTTTTACGGAAGCGAAAAATATTTAACGTTTGTAATCGATGTTAGTGAGACTTGTAAATATTTGATATTTGAATGGGTTGTATAGCTGACGTTGTGGAGTTGGAGTATAGGAGGGGATTGTCGAGGTACTATTCAGGAAAGGCGAGGTCGTTTGCTTGCATAGCGGATGCTCGATGTGTAGAAGACTTGAAGAAACCAACACATCCAGATGCGAAGAAAAGGAAGAAACATTCTGATTGCAAAGGAATTCATGTTTCTCCTCATCACTGTCGACGAGCTTCATCCACTCATTGTTCTATTCCCTTCTTTGCTTCATGATTCATTCATTGTTCATACACCCTTTTCTCAATCAATCCCTTCTTGTAAATTGTTCTTTCTACTTATCTTTGTTGTTGATTTTGTTCGTTTGTGTATTGAAATGAGTTTAGTTTTGAGTTTAATATTTGGTCCGTTTGGTTGATCGTTCTTCAATGTGTTCAAACGAGTTGAAATGTATGAATTTTAGTGTTTAGTGTTTGATCTTTTCGTTTATGTTTAATGTGTTAAAACGAGTTTGAATTGTGTGGATTTTAGAGTTCAACAACTAATCTCGATCTTTAATGCGTTCAAATGAGTTGAAATGTGTAAATTTTAGAGCTCAACAAGTGATATTCTTGGTTGATCCTTGACGTGTTCAAAGGAGTTGAAATGTATGAATTTTGAACCTCAACAACTAATTTGTTAGTGAAAGAAAGAGTGATTGAATGGTTAATGAGAAGATTATATTACGAAGAGCAAGAAGCTCTATATAATTTAATCAGATACTAACTGATAGCAATCTAAACAAACACGTGATCTTTAACACTCCTTGTTTAGATGCTGTGAACTCCAAGCTTTTTCTTGAACACCCATCTTACTCCAATTATCTTTCTGTTTAGAGGTCGATCAACCAACTCCCAGGTTTTGTTTTTCTCGATCACTGAAAGTTCCTCCTCTGACAGGTGTATCATCAACCAAAGCATCTTGTCGTTCATCTTCAAACTCTTCTTCTTGTCGTTCATCTTCAGACTCTTCTAGTCGTTCATCTTTAGACTCTTCTAACATGCTACCAAAGATTAAATTGTTTGGTGCATTAGAAATCTGATTCACCTTCGTCAGTTCTTCCCAATTCCATTGTCCATTTCCAGCAAAATGAACATCTCGGCTCACAATAACACGACTAGTGTGTGGTTGAAAAACGATGTAAGCTTTGGACATAGTGCTATACCCAACAAACAAGCCAGCTTCTGCCTTTTTGTCAAGCTTATCACGCTTGACCTGTGGAATGTAAGTGAAGCAAAGACACCCAAATACTCTTACGAACTTTAAAACAAGGTTGGTAACCATACCAAACTTCAAATAGTGTCCATCCTTCACAGCTTTTGTTGAAATTCGATTTCGCAAGCACCCAACAGTGTTTGCTGCTTTCCCCAAAAACGTTTTGGAAGATCCTTCTGATGAAGTATGCATCTCGTCATCTCCATTATGAATCTATTCCTCTTTTCACTGACGTCATCCTGTTGAGGAGTGTATGGTGCTGTCAATTGATGTCCAATTCCAGCCTCTTCACAAAACTTGTTAAAAGTTTCTGAGGTGTACTCCTTGCCATTATTTGATCTTATAGTCTGAATCAAGCATGCACTTTCATTCTCAACTCTGGCTTTGAATTTCCAAAATACACCCACAACTTCTGACTTTTACTTCAGCAAGAAGATCCAACACATCCTTGTTAGATCATCAATAAAAACAATGTAACAAAGATTACCATTTAATGATGGTGTTCGCTGAGGATCACAAAGATGATTATGAACCAGCTGCAGGTTTTTCGAGGCTCTCCATGCCTGTTTAGGAAAGGGCTGCCCATGTTGCTTCCCAAAATTACAAGTACGATAAGGAGGCATGTCATTATCAATGTCAGCGAATCCTTCTACCAGCTTCTTTGACTACATCTCAAGAAAACCTCGATGATAAAAGTGTCCAAGTCTTTTGTGCCAAATCTCAGTGGCACTAGCTCTGGATATAAAGGTCGTCTGCTCTTTCTCCATCGAATTTAGAGCAAAGCTTTTTCCTTTCATTTTGACATTGAACAAGTCTTTGCCACTAGCATCTCTTATCAAGCACTGTTTATACTCAAACAACACCTTATAACCCTTATCAAGTGACTGACCAACACTTAGATTTTAATCAATTTTAGGTACAAATAAGACATTTGGAATAATTTTTGTACCTTCATAGCTTGTTATAGCTACGGTGTCTTTTCCCTTGACTTCCAAGTGTTCACCATTGGCAATCCTCACTCTCTTGACATCAGTGTCTCTTAGTTCCTCAAAAACTTCTTGCCATATGTCATATGATTTGTACACTCACTGTAAATCAACCAGCTCTCGCTTGATTCTTTGTCTGAGAAACAAGTGACCACAAACAATTGATCTTCTTCTTCTTGATCAATTACCTGTGCATCTACTTGAAGCACTTGACCTTTGACTTTGCAGATCACAGCTTCATGTCCAAGTTAATTGCATTTGGAGCAGAAGGCGTTAGGTCTTCTCCAACACTTGTATGGTGGATGACCTTTCTTCTCACAATGGCGGCAAAGTGGATAGGATTTTTTGGAACCTCCTCCTTTTGTCTTCTGATAATTGGCAGATGAATCTTCATTCGTCAATTGATTTTTGAAGTTTTTCTTGTTTTTATACCTGCTATTGTTTTTATGCTTAATAGGTAAGGCACCTTCAATCACACCTTCTTGCCTCATAGACCTCCTTTGCTCTTGTGCTTGTAAAGCGTTCAAGAGCTCTGTAAGAGTAATCTTTGACAGGTTTTTGGTGTTCTCCAGAGTAGTAATGGTGGCTTCAAACTTCTCTGGAATAGAGACTAGCAACTTTTCAACAATCCTGGAATCATTTAACATAAAACCAAGTAATCTCACCTTGTTGACAATGCTGAGAAGTCTGTTAGAGTACTCTTTCACCGACTCAGACTCCATCTTCTGCAACTCGAAATCCCTAATCAAATTCAGGACTTTCATTCCATGAATCCTCTCATCTCGTTCATATTCAGCTTTGAGGTAATCCCAGATTTCTTTGGCTGTTTTGAGGGACATTATTCGTATGAAGATCATTGGAGATATAGCTGCAAAGAGGCAAGCTTTTGATTTTGATTTTCTTGTCTTCTTTTCCTTCTGTACTTTGATCTGTGCTACCGTAGGATTTGCTGGAAGTGGAGGGACCTCATAATCCTCTTCTATTGCTTCCCAAAGATCCAAAGCCTCCAAATAAGTCTCCATAAGAACAGAAGATTTGTCTTCTTTTCCTTCTGTACTTTGATCTGTGCTATCGTAGGATTTGCTGGAAGTGGAGGGACCTCATAATCCTCTTCTATTGCTTCCCAAAGATCCAAAGCCTCCAAATAAGTCTCCATAAGAACAGAAGATCACCCGGCTGCCCCCCATATTTGTTGGTTCTCAAGGGCCTATAAAATGTTCCAACGTCATGCAACTTTCCTTCTGTCTCATTTTGTAATAGTATGAATCCGAAAAACCAATCATAGGTATCAAGATGGAGAGTTGTGGACATTGTTCATAGTAATAACGGGCTAACATATATCACGCCAAGTCAACGTGTGTAAGCTCTCAAATTTATAGGAATTTCTTGCCATAGAAAATCTATACGCCCACGGGAGAGGAGAAACCTAACTTAGACTCCAAACATCAAATCTATGACCTTAGACACTAATGATTTGGATGGTGAAGCAATGGTGGTACCTCCTCTCGTTGCAAGTTCTGTAGTTCGAGAAGATACCGGTAGGAGAACCATGAATCCTGTATTGTTTTGTTGGATGATAAAAGTCCCACATCAGCTAATTTAGGGAATGATCATGGGTTTATAATCAAAGGATACTATCTCCATTGGTACGAGGCATTTTGGGGAAACCCAAAGCAAAACCATGAGAGCTTATGCTCAAAGTGGACAATATCATACCATTGTGGAGAGTCGTGTTCGTCTAACATGTTTAACTTTTCATCTAGTGTCTACCCGTCCATTGGATCCACAGGTTTCGCACCCACAATTAGCATCCCACTGGTTTGAATACCATTCTTGTTGAGAGCCTTGTGGGCACTAGATTAGATCAGTTCTTATAAAGAATGTGCATCAAATTAGCATCTCTTGGACTAGGAACGTGTTTCAAGGTCTCACCGCTCTTTTCAAATTCCCTCAAAACTAGATTTGTATCAGCAGGTGAGAATTCATAGACAGTAACCCATTCCATAACACGTCTCACCGCTCTTTTCAAATTCCCTATAACCCATTCCATAACACGTCTCCCCGCTCTTTTCAAATTCCCTAAAACTAGATTTGTATCAGCAGGTGAGAATTCATAGACAGTAACCCATTCCATAACACGTCTCACCGCTCTTTTCAAATTCCCTCAAAACTAGATTTGTATCAGCAGGTGAGAATTCATAGACAGTAACCCATTCCATAACAGAATTCATAGACAGTAACCCATTCCATAACACGTCTCACCGCTCTTTTCAAATTCTCTCAAAACTAGATTTGTATTAGCAGGTGAGAATTCATAGACAGTAACCCATTCCATTCCTCCTCGTTGAGTTTATTCATAGACAGTAACCCATTCCATTCCTTCTCGTTGAGTTTTCCTGCCGATTTCAGATGTTTTATTTGTACCTAAAATTGATCAAAATCTCTTAAGCATTAGTCAATTACTTGATAAAAGCTATAAAGTGTTGTTTGAGAATAAACAGTGCTTGATCAGAGATACTAGTGGCAAAGACTTGTTCAATGTCAAAATGAAAGGAAAAGCTTTGCTCTAAATCCGATGGAGAAAGAGCAGATGACCTTTATATCTAGAGCTAGTGCCACTGAGATTTAGCACAAAAGACTTTGGCACTTTTATCATTGAGGTTTGCTTCAGGTGCAATCAAAGAAACTAGTAGAAGAACTCGCTGACATTGATGATGACATGTCTTTGCCGTGCTTGTAATTTTGGGAAGCAACATAGGCAACCCTTTCCTAAACAAGCATGGAGAGCTTCGAAAAAGCTGCAACTGGTTCATACTGATCTTTGTGGTTCTCAGCAAACACCATCATTAAATGGTAATCTTTATTACATTGTTTTTATTGATGATCTAATAAGAATGTGTTGAATCTTGTTGTTGAAGCAAAAGTCAGAAGTGATGGTGTTAATATAACACATGCGGAAGCAATTTGAATCTTAGGCACTCTTAGAACATCAATTATAGTAAAAAACTAGCATGTTCATAAGTATTAAAACTTAATGAGTTTAGATACTAACCTTTTGTAGTTCAAACTCCTTTTTCCTCACGAACCAGTTTCGAACCACCACTAGTGTCTTCTCCACTATCCTCCGGCCTTAGAACGGGATTGTGGAATCCGGTGAGTGACTAAACTTGGGAGGGATTTTGTATATGTGAAGAGAGTGTTTGTGAGAGTTTTTTCTCAAGGTTTTTCACCAAGAAGAAGAAGACCTTCCATGTACCATGATCACTCTATTTAAAGAGTCATGTTTGCATGTTCATGCAAATTTGAAATCACCCAATTTTGACACTTAAAATTCCACTCAAATGTTTGGGATTATGTGGCAAGCATGCATGTTTGAGTTAACCAAATTTTGACACTCAAAATTCCACTCAAACTTGTGGGGTTTATTTGGCAAGCATGCAAGTTTAGTTCAACCAAATTTTGACACCTCAAAACTCTACTAACATGGATCTTTCTTCATTTTAATTCAACAATTAATTTGAATAATGAATTTCAAATTAGAGTAACATTAAATGATTAATTAAACTATTTAATTAATATTTAATATTAATTCAAATGTCAATCCCAATCAATTCCGACACATAATTGATTAAGACATTTAAATCTTATTTAAATATCTCAGATTCTCTATTTTTGTTTAATTCGTAAATAAAACAAAATTGCGGTTAAATATATTGTATATATGTAACGCATATTCCCTAATTTGAATTCGAACACTTCGAACTCACTCGTCACACTATCCTATGGTTTAGTCCGATATGAGCTAGCAGAGGGACCTAATGAACCTATAGATCATGGGCTCTAACGATCCAAGATTAATCGATTAAACTCATTAACCTGGTTAACCAACATTCGTTAACTACTAGGACACTCCACTATAGCCTAGTAGTTGCACTCCCCTCACTATAGATATATTTCTATCCATCTGATATAACCATGATTAGTAAGTCGATCATTCACAGGTTGTTCGTAACTAGAGCTGGGTCAATTTACCGTTTTACCCCTGAAGTTACTTCTTGTTCCTTATGTCTCACTGATCCTCTAATGAACAATTGGTTTGTGGTCCAACCAGTAAACCGAATCCCTCTCAGGCCAATGAGAGGGTGGGGCCCCTTGTTCAAGACCTGGAGTCAGTGCTTAAGGGAACTACCTTTCTTCTATCCCTAAAAGTGGGTAGGAGTGAATTCCGTCTTGCACCCCACGTCCCCAGCCATTCACCCAGTCTTACCCCTGAAATGGGAGGTCTGTTGAGTCGGCGAACTAGAGCCACTCTCACCCATGCAAATCTAAGGATAATTCCGAATAAACAGGAGTTCATGGTTATTTCAGGATTAAAACCGAGTTACCTAGGTTATCGAATGAAAAGAAAATCAGTCTCAAAGTAAACAACATTATAAAGTGAGAGTGGTTTTCTTCATGGTCCGATCTTATGCAATACTCATTGCATAGGACGCCCCCACTCACATGTCTTCACATGTACAATTTAGTGATCACATTGTTTATATCATATACAAAAGTGGGCCGCATCCATAGTGTCCTAGAATAAGGTACTCAGCCTTATCCTTATACTATAGATCATTTTGACTATATACTTGAACTTTATCCACTCTTATGTCTCTACATACAGTTCAAGTAATCATACTATAGCCAGAGTGTTCTTAGTTTATTGGATTTAGATTAATGATCGTAAAGTTCACTTTATTCAATAACAATCTTTACTGAATAAACAACAATAATAACTTTATTGAAAATAGAATATGTTTTTGTTTACAAACTATGAGTTTTAGGACATAAAACCCAACAAGAAGTTGGGGTGTATTTTGGAAATTCAAAGCCAGGGTTGAGAATGAAAATGCATGCTTGATTCAGACTATAAGATCAGATAATGACAAGGAGTACACTTCAGAAACTTTTAACAAGTTTTGTGAAGAGGCTGGAATTGGACATCAATTGACAGCACCATACACTCCTCAACAGAATGGCGTCAGTGAAAGGAGGAATAGATTCATAATGGAGATGACGAGATGCATGCTTCATGAGAAGGATCTTCCAAAACGTTTTTGGGAAAAAGCAACAAACACTGTTGTGTGCTTGCAAAATCGAATTTCAACAAAAGCTGTGAAGGACCGACACTATTTGAAGTTTGGTATGGTTGCAAACCTTTTTTTAAAGTTCCTTAGAGTATTTGGGTGTCTTTGCTTCACTTACATTCCGCAGATCAAGCGCGATAAGCTTGACAAAACTTACAGGGTTTTTCAACTACACACTAGCCGTGTTATTGTGAGACGAGATGTTCATTTTGCTGGAAATGAGCATTGGAATTGGGAAGAACTGACGAAGGTGAATTAGATTTCTAATGCACCAAACAATTTAATCTTTGGTAGCATGTTAGAAGAGTCTAAAGATGAATGACAAAATGCTTTGGCTGATGATGCACCTGTTAGAGGAGGAGCTTTCGGTGATCGAGAAAAACAAAACCAGGGAGTTAGTTGATCGACCTCTAAACAGAAAGATAATTGGAGTAAGACGAGTGTTCAGGAAAAAGCTTGAGTTCAAAGCATCTAAACAAGGAGGAGTGTTAAAAGATCACGTGTTAAAAGATTACGTGTTTGTTTAGATTGCTGTCAGTTAGTATTTGATTAAATCTCTTATTGTTAGGAGTTGATTTAGTTTTGATTTGTTTACTTGTTGTATTCTAATATAGAGAGTCTTCTTAATACTATCTTCTCATCAACCATTCAATCACTCACTCTTTCACTAACAAATAATGCCGTAATCGAGCATCACTCACGGGCTCCTCTATCTAATTCTGAAATTTCAGAACACAAATTTTTCACTTTCAAGAAATATTCTTCAATAGAAAAATTACCTTGAGTTACCACAGCTAGTTCATTCTCTAGAAACTACAATCGAGCGGTATTTTTCTTAGTGAATAACTTTTGAAGTGTTTCCCACACTTGCTTTGGTGACTTTAAATCACGAACATAATCTACTTGCTAATCAAAGTTCGCAAGGTAAATAAGGCTTTTCCACATTTGATCTTCCATTGTCGGCGTAATTCATTATTTTGTGGAGTATCTGCTGCAATTTATGTGTCATCACCTTCAATTAAATCCCACAAATCTTGCCCTTGTAAATAAGCTTCTATACATAACTTCCAATAACTATAATTATTGCTCATTTTCTAAAAATTTTAGTTGAAACCAAACAAGCTTTTTCATAGCTTACTTACAGAAGCACTTCCACCATTCATATCATTGAGTAATAATATCAAACCCTTGGTTACCCGCTTGAACTTGGCTCTGATACCAACTTACACAATATCTACCACTCAAAAGTGTGAACAGATCTGAAAATATTATTACTCAACCCAAAAGTGTGAATAGATCTGAAAATATTATTACTCAAGTAAACCATACATAGTTAAGAATGAGAAATAGAATTGGGATCGAATATTTGATCTTCATTGATATTCACCGTTTAAATAGAATACAAGATACCAATTAATACATACAAATAAGAAAAATATAAACTAACTAAATCTCGGGAATAAAATAAAATATACTACAAATCAAATCATAAGAGAAAAATATTAACTGATTACGAATATCTTGACTAATTCAATTTTTTTAGTTCAACAATATCGAGGATGAAGATTGAATCACCGATCTTTAAAATGGTAATTCATGTCTTATTCACTTGGTTATATTTCAAAAAAACATTAATAAAACGGGGCTAAAACACAAATTTAAGTTACAGAAAGACAAAAATTTTAACATATTCTTATGTGACGTTTATATAATCATAATAAATTGGACAACCAAATTCAAAAGACTTTCTTCACATACGAACATGAGTTCTTCCAGCATATTTTATCCCCACTCACATAGACGAGATGCTGGCCATACACTCATCATGCTTATCAAACAATATCGATCCAAGTTCTTGCAGTAGAGTTTGCACACATACGGTTTGAGTTTAGGGTTTGATTCAAATAAATGAAACCTAATTTAGTTCTCTTAAAGTTAAAGTTAATTGACGTGAATTTATTATTAATTTTAAAATATACATTTTTAGTTACTCTATTCTCCGGTAAGAACGTGAATTTGTTCTTTTTCTTGCAAATTATATTTTATTGCAACTAATTAGGTGACAGCGAGTAGAAATTAGTAATAAAAAGTGAGTTGAAATAGAGAGGGGAGAGTAGAGCTTCCATTGGGTACCCGACCACTCAAACGTGAGTAGAGATGTCTATCGGGTGGAACAAGGAGAATATTCAATATAACTTTTGCTGGGAATTTAGGCAGGTTCGAGATGGAGATGGGGATGGAAAATATAATTCTCGTCCCTGACCCAATTTAGTTAATGAAGAGAAATTTCTTTTCATGTCCCGTTTAAATGGGAGTTCCCAGTTCCCGACCTCATTTGATACGAGTCCCCACGGAGCCTCACTCCCGAGGTTAAAAAATAAAGTATAAATTTAGGGATATTTTTATTAAATTATCATTATTATTATTGCTTTATTTTTTAAAACAAAATTTGGTTTTAATTTTGAGGTGAAAATAAAAAGGGAAAAAAAAGAGTAATAATAATGTGCGCCAATCAGTGTTGACTTTGTCCTGCGTCTGGAAGTAAAGTTTTGGCCTTGGCATATGCCGCCACGTGACCAGCAGATCCACTCCTCCGCCGGACATTTTCCTCAGCTGGACTCCGGCGATTCATTTTCCGGCCAACTTCTCTCTTCTCCCACCTTTTCTCTCTTCCTTCCATTAATTCCGCTCCAACTTCTCTCCATTTCCTCCTCCAACTTCTAATTCCAGGGCTCGCTTTTGATGGCCAAACCCAAGGCTCCGAGGCAAACCCTAGATTCCTACACTGTCAAACGCATCAACAAAACCATTAAAGGTAAAACAATCCACTGCCTCCTCTTTCTCTTCTCCTTTTTTGTTGGAATCTTTCAGATAATTCCGTTTTCCCGTCTGTGTCTGATCTTCCGGAATTTTACGGGTTTTTGTGCTTCTTAGCCGGCGACTGCGTGCTTATGAGGCCCTCTGAACCCTCGAAACCGTCGTATGTGGCCAAGATTGAGAAGATTGAGGCGGATTCTCGCGGGGCCAATGTGAAGGTCCATGTTCGCTGGTATTACCGGCCGGAGGAATCGATTGGGGGTCGGAGACAGTTTCATGGCTCGAAGGAGTTGTTTCTCTCCGACCATTACGACGTTCAAAGCGCAGATACCATCGAGGGAAAGTGTACGGTGCATACATTTAAGAATTATACCAAGCTTGATGCTGTTGGGAATGAGGACTATTTTTCCCGTTTCGACTATAATTCCGCTACTGGGGCTTTCACTCCCGATCGAGTGGCTGTGTGAGTTTCTTTTTAATTCAATTGTTGGTTTAGATATTGTGTGCTTTACATTCTGTACTCCTGAATTTGATCACTCTGATTTTACTTGAGTCACTTGACATGGGAAGAAATTGGTTTCTGTAGATTTCTTTAGCAAAGTTTTACTAGTTTAGCTGCATTGTGGTTCCAGCATTGATTGTCTTGGTTTTCAGTTCATAGCTCTTATACAGTTCATGAGTTCAAGTACCAAAAGCTCTTTCAATTGATGTTCTTATTGCTATTTGAAGATCAAATTCTGTCCACCATTCCTTTCTTTTTAACCGTTTTATGTATAGCATTACATGTCATTTAAGCTCATGAATCTCCTTTTTGCATAGCTTTACCCGTTTCTTCTGGTGCAAAATTTCACTTGATTTTATGTAGCAGATATTGCAAATGTGAGATGCCTTATAATCCCGATGACCTAATGGTTCAGTGCGAGAGATGCAGTGATTGGTAAGCTGGGTGTGTATTATGCTATTGGTTTCTTTTGCAGCCTTAGCTTATGTGCTTATGAAGGTATTTATTGTTCATATTGGCTTGTGTATCTTCTGTAATTTGGAGCCTACGGAATAGAAGCATAATTACAGTAAAACAAATTGACGTAAATTTATCTGGAATTGTAATAATGTACATTCTTTCTTTCAAATCATAAATGAGAAGTAACCTAATCTTTGTTTCTGGGTCCTTATATAAACATTATCTATCCCAGATGTGTGGCTCGGTTTGTTTCTTTCTTTTCTCTTCATTTCTTTTTTAATATAGATGGAGTAAAAAATAGAACAGAGTTTTGATCGACACAAGGAGATTAGATAAAAAAAACTCTGGATGCTCTCTGAAGTGTTGAGCTTTGGCTTCTAGGATTAAGGTGGTTTGCATAAAATGTTACCCGGAGTCCAGAAATGCTTCACATAAGAGAAAAACATACTTTGTAGTTGTGAGATCCCACATCGATTGGAGAGGGGAGCGAAACATTTCTTATAAGGGTGTGAAAGTCTCTCCCTACCAAACGCGTTTTAAAACCTTGAGGGGAAGTCTAGAAGGGAAAACGCAAAGAGGACAATATCTGCTAGCAGTAGGCTTGGGCTGCTACAAATGGTATTAGAGCCAGATATCGGGCAGTGTACCAGCAAGAATGTTGGCCCCCAAGGGAGGTGGATTGTGAGATCCCACATCGGTTGGAGAGGGGAACGAAACATTCCTTATAAGGGTGTAGAAACCTCTCCCTACCAAATGCCTTTTAAAACCTTAAGGGGAAGCCGAGAAGGGAAAGCTCAAATAGGATAATATCTACTAACAATGGGCTTGAGCTGTTACAGTGAAGGATGACATTAAAGTCAAACATAAAATACATGGTTAGATATGAATGTATTCTCGACGGAAATTGGTTCATTGAATTATGAATCACTAGTAATCTTATTTCATTGAAAAAACATGTTATTTCCTATATATAAAAAAAAGATTATTAGAAAATTTAATTTGAAATAGGAGTTATGCTTCAGCTGAAACAATTTGCCTTAATGATCTTATTTATATTGATCAAAGATATTGGAAATTAAAATGATTTAGGTTTCATTTATATCTCATTTTAATTACAACATCCAATTAGCGTACTTTATGACCCTTTTGTAACTACACTAGGATGCTTTCCATAAAATTAGTAGATAGAGGCTTTTTGGCCTGCTTTTGGGTGTGATTCTTTTCATTTTCTTAATGAGAAATCTCTTTGATTGGAGATGTCCTCCAAGCTTCTGGGTTTAGGAATCATCTATATTTGGTTTCTTTGAAGTCATCCCTTGTTGGCAACCCCTTGAACAAGGAAAAAGGAAATCCCTTGGCTTCAACGTACTACTACCTCATTCTTATGGAATTTAATGTTCCTATAATCTTTGGTTGGAAAGCAACGACAGGATTTTACTGACAAGGAAACCCATATAGTCAAGTTCATTTACAATGTTCTTTGTGTAGCACTCAAATCATGTAAATTATACCTTTTGTTCAATAGCTGTAGTTTAGTTGGAACTTTACATTAATTGGAAGTGTTTAATTGATTTACCTTTGATGTCTGCTTTGCTAAGATACTTTGTGAATCATTCGCTCGATGTATGGCTTTATAGCATAAAATCTGAATCTTAAAGTGGATGATATTCTTTATTTAGGTTTCATCCTGCTTGTATAGAAATGTCTGCAGAAAAAGCTAAAAAACTTGACCACTTCTTCTGTGAAAGTTGTTCTCCAGAGGGTCAAAAGAAGTTGCAGAATTCACAGTCTACATCTAAAATTGCAGAGACAAAGGTATTTGTAAAGCTGCTGAATATAAATGTCCTTTGTTGAATGTCACTGTTTGTATTGTTTGTTTTGATCAAACTGCATAATCTAGTTCCATCTTGTTTTAGTGAGCCTTAAGGTAGCAGGTGACAATCATATCATGCACATTCTTTTTTAGTTTTTGGTTGAAGTTGATTCTTCTCTTAGGTATCTCCTCCTCGTTTTAATGGCAACCAAATGTATTAAGGTTCGATAGTGATGTTATGGGAGCAGTCAAAATGTGCCCAAGTTGGCTCAAACATTCACAAAAAGAAAAGAAAAACTTGGAGACCTTTTGAACATGGAAGTGTTACTAGTAGCTTTCATTTCATTTTGATTAGACTTATATTGTGGTAATCTTTAGCGTGACGAATAGTGCTTGGTTTTTGTTACGAAAAGATGGTCGTATTATGATGAATAATATGTTCGAATGTTGTTGCAGGTGGATTCGAAACGACGACGGAGGTGATGATAGTGTAAATAAACAAAATACATTGACTTAGAGTCGTTAAGAACCAAAGCTTCGAAATTCCTAATGAGTTGGAACAACTGCATAGATTTAGGATCATGTAAATACTACCTACTGTGTGTGTCCAGATTCATTTCTAGAAGAGGGACTGGTTTGAAATGTATTGAAGTTCTTTTATTTGATTATAGCAATGACGAGAAAAGTAACTCATGTATCTTATAAAAATTGTGAGGTCTATGAGATAAACTTGAGGTTTCAACTCAAAACGGTAAAGAGTAGCTTATGTATTTTTTAAAGATGGGCTAGTCTCTTCATCTTTTCAATGGGTGAGGGAGCTTAGCCTCGTTTGATCGAAAAATTACTAAAATACTTGTAAAGTGGCATGGGAGATCAAAATGTAGATAGCAAGATGAAGTTCTAAAGATGATAAATTTTTACGTATTTGGTCACGATGGTACTACGACATAAACCCCATGTCACCTTCCCTATCGATCATTAGCTTCAACTATATCTAGATGACCAATTATGTAATCAATCAACCAATGCATTATATTAAAAGAAGTGTGTTTACTTGTTCGTTAAGTGGAACCTTTCCTCAATTGACCAGACCAAGAAACTACCGATTTTGCTTGGTGGGTTATAAGTACTTGAGTTATCCATTTATTTTGTCTATGAATTGGAACAATGAACTTATTCACAATAGTTGAAAAGTTCACGTATGAACAAGGATCAATTTTACTTCACTTACCCATTCTAGCTCGAGAACGGTCCTCCTGCACCGACCACTCTAGTCTACAGGCTGCGCCCATTCATTTGTGGTCCATTGTTGATACTTATCTATACATAATCCATCGAGCAAAAGACATCGAAAAGTCAAATGTCTCATTTATACAATTTATACAATCTTCTCTATTGGCTTCCCTTCCATCTTTAATATACCATAGAACTTGAAGTTTATATTTACCCTCCAAAACTGTTAAACATCTACCTTACCTAATCTAATTAGAAAACTCAATTGATTATATCCATAATTTCAACTCTTTTTTAAGGATAATTTAAAACTTACCCGTTCATCTCTATGGTTCGATAAAACTTAATAAGTAGTTTTCACTGTTAGAAACTTTTAATGTCAATCCCGTACTCAACCCGACAGTGAATTCTAAAGCTAAAGGTTGCAGAATTGAAGCTTTGACACTGCCAGAATAAGCTCCCTTCTTGTTAATTGTTCTGATAGCAGTTCAGTTGCAGCAAGGCCATAGGCTTATCACACACTAATGAAATCAAAGTTTTTCACATTGAACTCATCTGATATGAGTATTATTTGCTGGTAAAGCTATTAAAAATGGTTGTTTTCTCATTTTTCCTTGCAAATAATTTTCATTTCTGCACACTCGACGACAACTCGTCCACCGGGTACCAGTGTCGATTGAAAAACCAAAGAGAATCGGCTTCAACTGCATAGCCATCGTGGTTCCTGTTCCAACTGAAATATGCATGAGTTCGGTTCTTGATATCGAATATGGCATGCCCGAAGCTTGCTTCACGATACACCGAGTACGAAGGCTGTGGCTCCGTCATACTGCATCATGAAACAAATGAGTTTATGGTTTATAATATGAACGAGCAGGAAACAAGTTATATTGTGAATCCATTGGTAGGATATAAAATGAGAAATTGAAAGTTTACTTTGTTGCTAGGCCTTCAAGGTTTCCTCCATCACCTATTGTTATGTATACAGGTGCAGATTGATCTTTCACAGGAACACAACGGCCATTCACTATGTTGTATGCAATATTTGAAATCCTTTCCTGTATTTAGCATAAGATAATTGTTCTGTGTTACGAACAGCGAACGAAATCTTGCAAGATATGAAAAAACTTCGGTTGCGACTCGTTCATGTTAGTAATAGTAACAGTCATCAAATTCTAGCTTGCACTCATTAAAGAAGTTTGGAGGAAAATTCATAGAATAGAGAATGTAATAGCCCAAGCCCATCGCTAGCAGATATTGTCCTTTTTGGGTTTTCCTTTTCAGGCTTCCCGTCAAGGTTTTTCAAACGTGTGTGCTAGGGAGACATTTCCACACCCTTATAAAGAATGCTTCATCCTCCTCCCCAACCGATGTAGGATCTCACAATCCACCCTCCTTCATGATCCAACGTCCTCGCTGACACTCGTTCCCTTCTCCAATCGATGTGGGACTCCCCAATCCATCTCCCTTCGAGGCCCAGCATTTTTGCTGGCACACCGCCTCGTGTCCACCCCCTTTGGGGCTCAGCCTCCTTGCTAGCACATCTCTCAGTGTCTGGCTCTGATACCATTTGTAACAGTCTAAGCCAGACTACCACTAGCAGATATTGTCCTTTTTGGGCTTTCCCTTTCGGGCTTCCCTTCAAGGTTTTTAAAACACGTCTGCTAGAATGAGGTTTCCACATCCTTATAAAGAATATTTCGTTCTCCTCCCCAACCAATGTGGGATCTCATAGAGAAAATTGGAACGATTTCCATGAAACCAAACATAAAGAATCCAAACATAAAGAATAGACTTGAACAAATCCTTTGAGTCTTACTCCTCTCAAACATACAAATTATGACAGGCAACAGTGGTAGGATTGGAAAGGAATGTTAAGAAGAGGAAGTGCTTACAGATCTTTCATAGGCATGGACATGGCCAGCAAAGACGACATCGACTTTGTATTTTATGAACCATGACTCGTACATTACTCGCATAGTTTCTCCTTCCATGTAATGATAGTTGTAGCTGTTGTACCATGGAGAATGCATCAGAACAATCAACCATGGTGTTTCGCTTCTGTTCACTTTTGGGAACTCCATTTCAAGCCATTTGTATTGAGGAGTGTATTTACCTAGAAACATTATCAAATGGAACAAATGTTGGCTTGATTTTGTTGGATTCGACTCTCTTTGTGTCGTTTTTCGGACATTCTTTCGTGGGGCGGGGCTTATTTTTCCATATGCCCTTGTATTTTCCTTTTTAATACCTTAGGAAGTGTTGATAAAGGAGAATGCTAATAAAACTAAAGGAAGTGTTTACCATAAGCTGAATAGGAAGCCAAGACTATGATGTACGAAGGACCTCTTTTGATCGAGTACCAAAACGGAGCTGTGCTCTCAGAGGCTTTATAAGGGACGTGATAACGGTTCGTATATGGCTTGAACGGCTCGGTTTCGCCCTGCAAAAGAAACATGCTTGTCAAACATATCATACTTTTATGTAGGAAACCTCATTTGAGCCATTTGCATACTTACAATTTCAGGGACAAAATCAATTTCATGATTTCCTGCAGTCCATATCCAAGGCTGATATGCAGTGCTTCTCTCTGTGAATCTTCCCCATGTATCCCATCTTACATTATCATGAAATGGATAGTTATCAGCATAAGATAGATCCCCCACAAACAAAACTGTTTTCCCTTTATGTGGATTTTGTTCATAATGAGTCAACGTTATATTCGAATCAAAACTCTGGCCAAGATCCCCTGCAAACCACGTTAAACACCACGACATTGAACATACAAGTCAGAGCAACCAACTCAACAAGGCGTTAATAAAACGATCCCAACAACGCTTAAAGTATCAGATAGCTAAGCTACATTTCAGCTAGCTTCTAGGAACAACAAACAGACAATTATGGCATGAGCAATTAACTCACCGATGAGACCAAACGTATAGGGGACATCCGGACCGACTTCTGGAGGAGTGACGAACCAGAATGTTCTCGGAGAGTACCCAATTCCCACTTCATAGAAGTATTTGGTGTTGTACTGCCAAAAGGTAAGTTAGAGAATTCAGAATTCCTGAAGAGAAGAACAAGAGTTGCCTTGATGTTGACAAGTAATATAGATTGAATTGTCTGTACCTTCAAGTTTGAAATGGTGCAGTGATGAATGTAGCCAGAAGTGTAGTTATAGAACTTATAAGTATATACTTTTCCAAAAGCATGTTTCTTAAGCTTGCTGTTCTCACTCCAATACAGTACTTCATTTGATCCTGCTTCATTTGGAGTCACCCATGAAACAATCACTGCCTTCCCTTCATGATCTCCTTGGGTGATATGAACCTTCAACGATCAAAACATCCAATAACAAACCAGAAGTGGGGAAAAGAGGCTAAAATTGTAGCCCACAGGCAGTCATTAGATCCTCAAAGACAATCAAGATCAAACTTCAAATGGAATAGCTCAACAGTTCAAATACACCAAAGTCTATGGTAGTTTACTAGATATCAGACTCAGAAATCCTATATTCAAAGCTATGGATCACCACATTGATACTCACTTGTTGTATATGGTATTAATTTTCAAGTCCACGGATGAGTGATGGCGTTAAGAGTAAGAACAAAAAACTAGAACTATACCATAACTAGCCGGCCTACACTTTAGAGTTTAATGATAGTTTTGTTGTAGCGTAAGCGGAAGCGGAAGCAAGATCGTTCGCACTCACATACCCATAAACAGAAATTAAACAAAGAAACACAAAGATTAACGTGGTTTGGAGAGAAGAAATTTCCCTACATCCACGAGTAGCAATCAATCTCGATAATCAAAGTGTATATCTCACACTTTTACACTACAAAGTCTCTCAACAAAGTTCCTCTCAAATTCAAACTCGATCAAACTCAATACTCAATCATCCTAGACAACCGTAGACAACCGTTTATATGAATCAAAATAGTTATGAACTAAATGAGAGTCAATAACCAAAATAAACAAGAATATGAACCATATAGATCTTCACGACAAGTTACAACAAGTTTAACAGGGAAAGAAGAAGAAATGAAGTGGAAATTTAAGGAAAAAGAGACCTGCTGAGGAGCATTATAACCAGGAGGCAGAGCAAAAACATCACTGTCAAGAGGCATATCCACAGTTTTCTCAACATTCCTCACAAACCGACTTGTTTCGCCGCCATTACAGACCTCCACGCCATTCAAAACAAGAATCAAAACAGCAAAAGAAGCAGAAAGCGAAAAATCCACAACT
Source organism: Cucurbita moschata (assembly GCF_002738365.1). Taxonomy (NCBI): domain Eukaryota; kingdom Viridiplantae; phylum Streptophyta; class Magnoliopsida; order Cucurbitales; family Cucurbitaceae; genus Cucurbita; species Cucurbita moschata. The sequence goes on along the minus strand of NW_019268519.1, from coordinate 6,243,357 downwards.
CTCATCCTCACCTCTCTGTTCTAATGGCGATTCCCAAATCTCAATCTCAGAAAGTCAAAACAAACCACCACTCTTCAAGAACCCTCCCCTGATAAATCCGAGCAAAATATCATCAAAATAACACAAAAAATTTGAAAACCTCAAAAGATAAGTCAATGCTCAGTCGTTCTCCGCAGCAAAGACCACTCTGAAATAGTTGGATGCGATCACCGAATGTTCATATTTGAGAAACTGGAGAGACCCATGACGGCATATTCCCATTTGACTTCGTGGATGCCTTTGATTCCATCGAATTTGATCGAACGAATGATCATTCCTTTTCATTCCCATATTTCATTTTTACCTTTACGTCGTTCTCGTCTCGCGCTTACTTCTCCGTCTCAGAGGCGGTTGTCCAAATGGGGTCCCATCGATTAGGAGTTGAATTTATAATTTGTTAATTCAAAGTTCTTATCCATTCATATTATTCATACTAGGGACCATAATTTGGCATACTTTATTCATTGAATTTAAAGAAAGCATCAAACTAATTCACATGGGTTTCTTTTCATAATTAAAATAAAAAATTTAGATGATCTTAAAATTAGTTTCTTCATCTTCATCGAGGGTTCAATTCCATCACCCGCTTCGATTCATGTATTACTATGACATCTTATTATCATTTTTCTAGTACTATTCTCCTACGGAACATTAAATGCTCACTTTCGCAGAGTGCATGTTAATTGATGCTGATAAATTATTTAGATATCCCCAGCGTTTCTCCATAATCGACTTCTTCGTCTATTTGTTACTCTTAAGTCACAACATTAAAATCTTTTTGAAAAAATGACGAATATTTAAAATAATCCATAAGACACTCATCTAATTGGAGTCAAATATGCAAACATTCCTCGTATTAGTTAGAGCAAACAAAATCGAAAAACATTTGAGCTTCGAATCACTCCACAAGCAAGATTGATATGTCAAGCTTGAATGATTCTAAACAAACAATTTAAACCGTATAGAATTGCAAAGATACTTAGTCATTGGTTAAAAGCAAACACAAATGTTCTTTTTGCTGCATTTTTTAAGTCTCCTCTGTAAATACAACATAGATGGCTTTATATAGCTTCAAAAATGAAACCATTCACGTTGGCTTTCAAAAGGGGTAATATTCAAAAGTAAAAAATATTAAAATAAGAAGTATTCGGAAAATAATTGGATTAACTTAATTATTAAAAAAAAAATACGGTTTATACAAGCTACATAAATAATTAAAATCTTATAAAGTTCAAATATCAAACATTTACAAGTTACAGCATCACTAACATCAGTTACAAACGGCAAATATTCTTTATTTTTTAAAAATAAAATAGGGATTAGTTTGGCTTCTATTCTAACCTTATATTTGGGTTGGTCACGTAAAATGTCAACCTACGAACCAAACAAAAAATTTTAAGACTAAACAAAATGTATTTATTGAATTTATTTATTATTATTGATTTTAAATATGATAATTTGAGAGTCATGTATATTAGCCCCAAAAAAAATTAATTAGAGTATTTTTTGTAAATATTTACAATTAAAATAAATATTTTAAAATTCGGGGAAAATGGCAAATTGAAATAAATTTGTAACCAAAATTATAATTAAAATTAAATATAGGGTGGGAAAAAATAACTCCAACGGCCACCACATATATTTAACTAACTAACTAACTGAAAATGGCGGGAACTACGCCGCCACGTTAAAGCAATCTATACCGTTAAGTTGTGGGGCCCACAAGATATTGTAAATCTACGGTCAATATTCGCAGTTCATAATATTTTGAATTATCCATTTACAAAAATAGATATTGTATTACCCTTAATTCTCCCGCTTTAAAGCACCTTAGAGCCACCGTGAAGCCCCTTGTAATTTGTCTTTAATCATGGATCGGAGTTTCTTTTTGTTTTCCGTCGTCATCGCCGCCGCCGCCGCTCTCTGCTCATCGGAATCTTTGGCCTCGACGTATTCCGTCAGTCCGCTGATTCGTCAAGTTATTGACGACGGCGAATCCAGTAATCTCCCGCTCCAAGCGGAGCACCACTTTTTGCTCTTCAAGCGAAAATTCGGAAAATCGTATGCTACCGAGGAAGAGCACAATCGCAGGTTCAGGATCTTCAAGGCTAATATGCGACGAGCGCTCCGCCATCAGTCTTTTGATCCATCCGCTATTCATGGCGTCACTCAGTTCTCTGATTTGACCGTTTCTGAGTTTCAGAAAACCTTTCTAGGACTACGAGGTCACCGTCTTAAACTTCCTCTAGATGCCAATCAGGCTCCGATTCTCCCTACGGAGAATCTTCCGGGTGGTTTTGATTGGAGAGAACGTGGTGCTGTAACTCCGGTGAAAAATCAGGTTTCGTGCTATTTTTTCACCTCATTTCCCTTGTTTAATCGCAATCTTTCGAGTTCTAGATGTGATTTGATTCTTGTTTGTTCTTTTTCCTTAAGTTTTGTTGGTAAACAAATTTTTATCTGTGGAAGATTGAAGGACGATTGTTGATCTGAAATGCGTTTTGCGTGTGTTTTGATCCTTAGTTCTTACGCCATATATTAATGTCATTACAATTAGCTGCTATCCTTCCATTTTGGTTTGTTGAAGTTTAGCTATGAACATGTATATTGGATCAGGGAACTTGCGGATCCTGCTGGAGTTTCAGTACAACCGGTGCCCTTGAAGGTGCTAATTTCCTTGCGACAGGAGAACTTGTTAGCTTGAGCGAACAGCAGCTTGTAGATTGTGATCACGAGGTTTGTTTCCTTCTCTGTTTCAAATAGCTGTGTAATTGCTCTGTTCTCATCATTCCCACTTATAAATAGATCATGATAGCTATGTAATAACGTTATTTCAATTGAAGTTGTGATTAATTTCTTGTGGATGTCAGGATGATTAATCAACCCATGATATTTCCTTCGATTTTTCTCGTGGTTACATTCACTGTTGTCTTGGGTTTGGTCCATTTTTTAGTGAAAAAAAAGTATTTAATAGAAAATCAATTTAAAACCTCACACTTCGTCTCAGATTCGAATCCAAGATTGATTATATCTTGGATGATTCTAAACATGCAATCTAAATTATATATAATGATTCTAAACATGTAATCTAAACTATATATAATGGCATAGAATTACAAAAAGAAAAAACTAAAGCCAGGCAAAGGAAAACACATACTTTTTTTACTATTACCTTATGAAAGTTATGGCCAAGTTTTATATTTTATGGCCACTACGTATATTTTATGATCATTAGTAACTATATTCTCAAAACTGTAAGATGAATTGGAACATCTCCATAATAATTGGAACAATTTCTTTATAGATGATTAAAGGAAAACACAAATACTTTTTTTTTGAGGTATAACTTTCATATTTTATGGTCATAATTAATAACTATGTGTTTGAATTGTTGTGGGATGAATTAGAACATTTCCGTGATAATTGGAACAACATTTAACATTTTATTTAGGGGTGATGATGGATGTCTTGGTTCATATAAGATAACTTTTTAACTTAGTATTTCCAAGTTATGGATATATCTTGTGTATTCTGCAGTGTGATTCAGAGGAAGCTGGTTCCTGTGATTCTGGTTGCAATGGTGGCCTGATGAATAGTGCACTTGAATACACACTAAAAGTTGGAGGTCTGATGAGGGAGCAAGATTATCCCTACACTGGAACCGATCGTGAAACCTGTAAATTTGACAGGTCCAAGATTGCAGCATCAGTTGCCAATTTCAGCGTTGTTTCACTTGATGAGGATCAAATTGCTGCAAATCTGGTGAAAAATGGCCCACTTGCAAGTAAATACCCTTTTATATTCAAACGAAAATTGAGTTTCTTTGCTTTGTTATTTACTTTTAGGAACAAAAAAATCTTAACGAACAAGGACTCTTATCTCCTGAACTTCTACTATCAAACGGGTCACTAGCAGCTGATAAAAGTTGTGTGTTTTTACCCCAATGCAGTTGCTATCAATGCGGTGTTCATGCAGACATACATAGGAGGAGTATCATGTCCATTCATATGTTCAAAGCGGTTGGATCATGGAGTTTTGCTGGTGGGTTATGGCTCAGCTGGGTATGCTCCCATCAGAATGAGAGACAGGGACTATTGGATCATCAAGAACTCTTGGGGACCAAATTGGGGAGAAAATGGGTACTACAGGATTTGCAAAGGTAGGAATATCTGTGGAGTTGATTCCTTGGTGTCAACTGTTGCAGCAGTTCAGACTCCCATTGTAGCACAAGCTGAGTAGATGGGAGGAGCATCCAAGTTCATGAAACTGTGAATTCTAAAAGCTACGTTCAAGGCTGATGCACTTATTATCAGCTACAGCCTATGCATATATGTTCGCTATTACACCAATAAACCCAACAAAAAAATAAGACACAAAGTTAAGTGTATATTGTTTTTATTCATTATTGTTCTTCTTCTTGGCGAGAATGTGCCAAGAAGCCAAAATGCCAAAATTTAATAACGTTGATTCACACAAAAGCTCTCTATTGTTAACGTTCGTTCACACAAATGCTCTCTAGTTCAATAACACATTCATTTACATGAAAGCTCTCTAATTCGATATTGTTCATTCACACGAAGGCTCTCTAGTTTGATAACGTTCATTCCACAATAGCTGGAATAGTTCTCTATTTTGACAACGTTCATTCACACAAAAGCTCTCTAGTTTGGTAACGTTCATGCACATAAAAGCTCTCAGTTGGATAACGTTCATTCACATAAAAGCTCTCTAGTTGGATAACGTTCATTCACACAAAAGCTCTCTAGTTGGATAACGTTCATTCACACAAAAGCTCTCTAGTTGGATAACATCCATTCACACAAAAGCTCTCTAGTTCGATAACATCCATTCACACAAAAGCTCTCTAGTTTGATAACATTCGTTCACACAAAATCTCTCTAGTATAACATCTTCATTCACACAAAGGCTCTCTAATTCGATAGCTCTCTAATTCGATAACACGCTCATTCACACGAAAGCTCTCTAGTTCACAAACATTATAATCACCCAACTCTAAACTTATTGACACTAACAAAAAAAACAATTCACCTTTCAATCCTTGACATTACTCAATACCTAACTCAAACAAACTCTATGCCTTCAATACACATACACATCATAGAATTAATACACAAATTAAGTCACATTGCGCCCATATATGTAAACAACTAACAACAAAGCAATCATCTTTTGTTTGAAGTTCTAAGTTAGAATAAACTTTTCAATAGTCCAAAGACATTATTTCATTGATGAATGAAATTAAAAAAGTGAAAAGTTTTCAACAAAGCTTGTTAATTCATGATTAAAAAAGAGAAGATTAAAAGATCTAAACAGATGTTAATGCTTTTACACCACATAAAGAGCATTAAAAGCATCAAAGATGGAGGGATGATCATTGAAAATCTGTCCATTCCTTTCATACCAAAGAATCCAAAAGAGCAATCAGTTGAAAAGATCTTCAAAACTTTGTCACTTAGAATTTCATTTAAATGAGATACTTGTGATCGATTTCACTTCAAAAAAGGATTAAAGAAAGCAATATTATCCACAACTCATGAACTTCTCTATTAAAATCAAAATCCACATATAAGAATAAGTTCATATCAATCAAGGAAGACTAGCACTGAACCAGCACAGCTCTTCTAAATAAATATTCGCAGACATAAATATATATAAATATAGAGAAATGATTTCAGTATCTTTGATTATTATTACATTAGGTCATTACTTTTACCACTTACAAAGGCAGAGGCCAATCTAAGAAGCCAATTATTTTCCTTTTGCAGCACAAGGAAATGAAAAAAAGCAAGTGCTAAAGGCCAAAACCACATGCACTCCTTAACAAAGGACCATGACAATTACCATGCCATATTTAAATTGAAAAAAATGAATACAAACCACTTTTGTGCACAAACCAAAACAGAGCTCTCATGGCTTCATATCCAATCGAAGATTATTCATCATCTTCGTCAAGCAATGCAAATGAGAAAGGATTGAATTTGTAACCGTCTCCCTCGTAGAACTTGTTTTGAAACTCGACCCAATGAAGACGCAGTGCATGAAGGAAGGCACTTAGAGTCTCCATCAATAGCAACACACCCACGGTAGCAAAAATAAAAACGATAATGCCTACTATTAAGATTATAACGTTGTTGAACCTGAGGAAATGAAATTTTTTGTTACTGTTTTGTTTTGTTCAACCATTGTAATTAACTATCCACTACCACCAACTTAGAGGGATTATAGAGAATGGTCTAAAAGCACAGCAGGTATATAATGCAGGCTACCGATTTAAATGTGACAATAGGTCAATTCTCTAAATCCCCTCGTCTATCATGCAGAACAATTTAAGGGAAAAGACGGTAACATGAAGAAGAATTACGTACCCTGCAGATAGAACGAGAACCTTGTCATAGAACACACTTGACAACTCCGAGTGTGCAAGACTGGATAACAAAAAAAATTTAAAAATTAGAATACCTTAAAGCGAACAGGCCGTTGAAGGCAATAAGTTATTACAAGTACTCTGCACGGTTTGTATATAACAAATGAAGACTTTTTTTTTAAGGGAACGTTGAATTCTCTTAACTCCACAGTTCGGCGCTAATTGGGGTTCTAACCGAAGTTAAAAATTTTAAATTCTAACATCATCAAAGTTCAATATACATGTATATGGCAACGTGTCAGAGAAAAGAAGAAAAAAAGAGTGGTTCATACAAAAAAAAAGAGAAAAAAAAAATAATCGATAAAGAATGGCAATGCCAAATACATAACCAAGAAAATGAAAATGGATACCGCTTGATTTACATACCTTAAAGCCCATAGACGAAGATAGGAGGCTGTATTTGACACTGCTCCAAGCACAAATTCAATGGTATGTATAAGCTGATGCACAAAAACCTCACTAAACTCAAACTCCTCATGACCATGTGAATCATGATGCGAGTCCACCTCAAGGGAATCATCAGCACTTGGAAGTGGCGCATAAGACTGGCCTTGGAACCTCTGAAAGAAACATGATTGTCAGATAAAGAACCTAGGCAAACATAACAAAGGATCTCCACCGACCTATACACACACACACACAAGTAGGACCAGTAAAGAAAATCCAAAGCAGACCTGTTCATGCTGTTTCTTCAAAAGAAAAGGCTTTGGAAGCAGCATCCATGGCACGGCAATAAGAGCGAGTAAGAGGAGCACAATCTGGGAACAGGAGGGAAAAAAGAAGCGTATGAGAAAAATAAATCCAACAGTTCATAGGAACATCAATATTAGTAGGACGAGACCTGAACATTTTTCTGCCCAGGAAAAAGCTGATTTTCAGCCAGATCTTCAGTTGGGCCCAAAAACATATATATCATTACGTGGTACAGATCAGCTTTTGAACCAGTGCACCACTTTATGATGATCAGAAGAGAAAGATAACCGAAAAGGCTGTTCAGAAATATCATCTGTGGCAGGAATTGGAACCTGAAAAGTGTACGCATGAGTCAATTCAATATTGACAAACAATGCAAAGCAGACTATTTATTCACGATAATCGTTATTTACGATATATATATATATATATATATATATTCTTCTTTTTTTTTTTTTTACACAATTGTTATTCACTACTTATGAAGAGCAGGATGATAGACCCAAGTAACTAGAATTATATTGAAATACAGAAGATTGAAAAACTACAATATAACCCCAAGTATTTGAAGTATGTAGAACATCCCCTCTCTTTTTCATGTTCAAGTGTGTGTTATAATATAGAGATATGGCACAGTCGGCGTGAAATAGTACTTTTGACTAAGATACGCTTCAATATTACTATGTCATCTAAATTGTGGTGTGATAATCAAGTTGCACTTCACATTATGTCTAATCCAGTGCTTCGTGAGAAGACTAAACAGTAAACATATTGAAGTGAATTAATGAGAAAATATAACAAGGTTGGTGTCCGTAAGTATGTGAAGATGGGAGAACAATTGGGAGATATTCTTAGTAAAATCTTAAATGGAGCAAGAATAAATTATCTTTACAATAAGTTGGCCATGGTTGACTTATTTTCTCCAGCTGGAGGGGAGTGTTATAATATATATGTTATTGTGTATAGTCGTCATTTATTGTAATTGTACATTCTTCTAGTTTAGGTTCGTATAGTCGTCATTTATTGTAATTGTACATTCTTCTAGTTTAGGCTTCTCTTGTCTACCTATATATGTGACTCTCTAATCTAAATTAGGAGTATTTTTCCCAATACTTATTGCACCCTACGGGATGCACCCCCTTCCTAACCCCTTCCCACAAAAAGATTCATCATCAGTCTCTCAAGCCTCACTCTAACCAAATAAGGAAGATGGGAATCCCCTCAAAACCAATAGGTTCATGGGAAGACTGCTTCCAATAGAAACGAACGTACGATCATTTTTTATTTTTTGTTTTTGAAAATTAAGCATGTATTTCTACTTCCACCTCTATCTACTTTTTACCTATGTTTTTAAAAGGCCAAGTTTTGAAAAATAAAAAATATAGTAGTTTCCAAAAAAATTTTATAATTTTAAATTTGGCTTAGAATTCAAATATCTTTTTAGGAAATATTAAACTAATAGTAGAGAAATGATGGGAAAAAAAAACGAACCCAATTTTCAAAAACTAAAAACTAAATAGTTGTCAAACGAGCTTTTAAGTAAATCTATGAAAAAATTGATAAAAAGGTAAAAATAGTACAAAAGAACTCACCAGATATTGATGCTGTTCCGGAAAAATGTAGCATTGAAATAGCTTATTATAATTCCAAGATTCATTTGTGCAACTCCAAGGAGAATTGACATTTTCATTTTCAGAGAGTTGAGAAATGGAAGCTCACTTCGAGTGCCATGCCATACAGGATCCAAGCCAAATGGATATGTAGAACCCGCCTTTATCAACCCCACAGTGGTAGAATCGCTACAGTGATGGGGATTAACGAGTGTCATAGAGCATGAATTAGAGAAAAATGTGGCTAAAGTAGAATAAAGGTTACATTGATATACCTGCAATCAGGACTACGGCATTCATATGCTGAGCGACCAAATAGTCCAAATGGGACTGAGAAGAACTCATTATAGATCAGACCCGTGTATATCGAAAATAGTGACATCATCAAAATGACATAGCGTCCACCAAAGGCCATTTCAGTGATATCTCCAAGCTTCTGAAATTTCAGAAGAAAAATAAAACAGTTAGATTTCGCTAAACCCCTCTCCAAGTAACAAACTTTCTTCAAGAAAAAGATAAAAAGAGAAAATAAAAATAAAAATAAAAAGCAAAATAAGTAGAAGCATTGTCATCTGGGTCAAAATCCTAACTGCTAGGATGAGCCCATATCTTTTGATGGTTTAGCTTGTGCCACAGAAAACAACCCTCCGGAGGCACCTCTGAACGCACAAAAACATTGACCCAACCGAGCAAAGATTTCTAATGAAGAAATTGTAGCGCGTTTGGAAACTGTTTTCCAAACAATTTTACCTTTTCTAGAATAAATATTCTACGAAAACGGGATTGATTCTGAAAAATTATTCTCTCATGTTGTTTTAGATATTCTTAGACGACCTTTTTTTTTTTTAATAAATGATTTACGTTTTGTGAATAGTAATTTACAATAACATCAAATCAAAAAACAGTTCTGAAGACAAAAATGAAGATCTGTTTTGGAAACAGTTCTCCAAGCAAGATTTTACCGATTCCTAATCCATTTGCCCAAAATCGAGGAAATTTGAACCTTGAGCCAGCCAGCCCAGGTGTTAATCACCGGAAAAAGGAAATATTCCAGACAATAAGTAGCATTAATCTTCAGTAGGCATCTATGCTAATATGTTCCAGGTAAAGGAGTTTGACTACACCCTTCTGGGAGTCCTCATTGTCCAAACAATGATAGCATCTATCTAGGCATCTATACTAATATGTTCCATGAACGATTCACATGTAAAAATCCTTAATAGGTTGCAAACTGAGTCCATGGTAGGGAAACATCCACCCCTCCTCCCAAGCAAACTCACTAATCTTTTTCTTTTTCTTTCTTTTAACAAACCGGAGCTTTCATTGAGAAAACAAAAGAATGTACAAGGACATACAAGAAACAAACCCACAAAAAAAAGGAGCTCAAACATTCACAGAAGAAAGGGATCCTAGAGAAGGTATCATCATCTTTAAACTTCCCTATTATGTTCAAAAGCTGCAAATGACTGTTGGTCTTTATTCTTCGTGTGGTTTAAGCGAAAATGATTGAACTGATTGTTTATTGAGTTTGATGTATCCTGTGCTTTCCCTACAGCTATCTACTCAACTTTGAAGTGGCATTTTCTTAAACTTGAAAGCTCCTTCTATTTAAGTGGCGGGAGTCAGGAGTATCCTGCGATCCACTGGAAAACAAAAAGAACACTGCCATTTTCTAAGGGACAAAAATTAGGACCGGATAAGACCATTTAATTCTTTTACAACTTTGTGTACCTTTTTAAGCATACCACGCTCTATTCTTTCGTCATTAACACCAAGTACCAACCAAAGTGTCCTTTGTCAACTCCATTGGTTTCTTTGATTTACTTTTTTTCATGCCACCCATGAAAAGTTCTTTTTCTTAACTATATATATATATATATACCTTAACCCAATCTGGAAATAGCAATGTCAAGGAAAAGAATAGGAAATGCCTCCTAAACGAACAAATAAACAGCCAAGTGGGAGATTTCTTTGATATTCAAGTTCCTTCGAAAATTAAGCAACCAAAATCATTCCATAACACAACCAATGGGTGCAGTTGCTCCAGTCTTTGTTTGACGTCATCATGTAGGGGAAAATCTTAGACTTTCTCAATGATCAAAGATAACATGTGGTCTATGAGCAAACGGCAGAGCATAAAGGTGAAAAACATAAGGTGAAAGAAGAGAATTCCATGAACTGATTGCTCCCACTAGTAGACACTTTCGTGTGCCACTCTCAACAAGAACTCAGTCCACCAAAAATTACAAACACCACAGAGGAAGGTGGAAAAACAATCAGTCAACCAAAATTACAATCATCATATACCTTCAACCCAATGGGACTCTGGTATGATTTCGTGACAAGCATCAACAATATCTCTACTAGAATTCCAGGTTTTCTGAACTTTTTAGGGTAAGCTTTATCTCAAATCATAGAGGGCTGGGTTTCTTTTTTGGAAGAAACAGCATATTACAACCTTTCTTGGCGGGGTTTTTATCAAAGAAAATTTTTCTGTAATTACTTTTCTACAGTCTATAACAATTGGAAAGTTTTCTTTTAGCTTCTTTTGGGAGGGGGTTCTCTCTACCCCCAGCCCCTATGTAGTATTTCCCCCCCTTTTTTCTTCATACAATCTCGTTTCTTATCAAAAAAAAAAAAAAAAAGGTAGATTACCCTACAGCCCCTGGAAGAGGAAGATTCCTTGGCAAGCAAGGACGCTTCCAACATTTTGGATATCAGGTAACTAAAATGAAATTTTGAGGATAAACCTTTTATTACCTAGAAGGGAAGAATTTGAATTAAATTAAACACCTTGCTTTGAACTTCACCTCTTCAACATCTAAAAGTTTTGTTTCAGTTTTTTTATTATTGATGGATGATTGGGTGTGTTTGATTTTTGTTCTTAATAGTCAAATCATTAAGTGTGATCGTGGTATATCATTATTTGAGAGTTCATGGTATATCTGTCAACGGGATAATCAAAAGAAATTAAACGCAGGGCTTAGCTATCATCTAAATTTCTTACTTGAAACTACAATTGATGCAACAGCTTCTACCACTAGTCAACCATTAACAAAATTCACGATATGGTCATTCCTTTAAAGGATTCAAGTCAATTGAATCAAAATATGACCACTCTAAGAAATCAGCCATCCACAATAGTAACGCTGCCATGCCAAGAATATATCAAACAACCTTCATGAGTCGAGCAATAAGTAGAAGTTTCATGATGACCAAGCTAGTTAAAATCATCAGAGATTGATCGGGAAGATGCATGCTATAATTTTAAAGGGAAGTTAGCTTCGAAATATAAGAGTCATTTTGATGGGTAAAACATCATCAGATTATTCTGAGAACTTTGGAATTAAATTAGTAGCAAGTTCTCGAAATTTACCTGAGAAGAAAGTTTTTTTTCCCGTAATATAAAATAGAGTGTTGCAAGTAACAGACATATTCCATGCCCCCAATCACCAAACATAACAGCAAACAGAAATGGAAACGTGACAATGGTGTATACACCAGGATTGGCTTCTTGATACTTTGCTACCCTGTATTTACACAGCAGTTACGTTCAGTCATATTTCTGCCAGTGACATGTGACCAAGAATAAGATGCATTTAAACTAAGATCTGCCAAAGAAAGTACTAATGAGAACTTAGTTCTCATGCTCTTCCTACCTAATTAAAAAGTAGGACTTAGGAGAATGAGAACTAGAACATTCCAGAATGGAGCAAGATCTAGCTCAAAATATTAATACCAGGTTACCATTTACCAGAAAGGACAGGGAGAGGGACCTTTTGTAACAAGAAGAGGAAGACAATACAGAATTAATATTTCAAGTATTCTTCAAAACTTAATAATCATGGCTTTCTGAGATAGATAGTATATGCATGCAAAAAGTAAGCTCCGGTCCCCTTCTTCATGGCTTCAAAAGTAATTATCATTTTGTAGAAGAATAAGCAAGTGAAAATCAAATAACGCTTCTCTTAATGGTCGAGTTTAATCTAGCCAGAGGAATGACCAATGTGAATGGTAAGCATAAGATTAATTCGCTATTGACTTTTTTATATATTAGGCATTTTACTGTTGATAGTTTGGGATTCCCATTGTTCCACTTCCATGTAATTTCGGCACAGAAAAAAATAAAGTAGCGTCCATTATTTTTTATAGAGTATAAGTAAATAGCGCATCAGACTTACCCATAGGCATCGACAATTTCTTGAAAGGCAGTGGAGAATTTGTTTGTCCGAAAATAAGTAGGTGGTGCTTCCGTAGTTAATAAAACCTGGAAAATTGGTCCAACTTGGGAGTTGGAGTCAGTTGCTGCTCGCTGGAGTGCATCTTGAATCTGCAACAAGTTTGTTCTCAAAAGTAATATTCAACTCTTGTAACAAAAAAGTTTGATTTGTATTTACATTGCTCAAAGAACTAAAAAAATAAGCAAAAGAGTTTACCTGTTTTGTTGCAAAAACAGGACCCCATCCCTCGGCGACCAAACATTTTTTGGTTACATCAAGGCTAAGCATGTTCAAGATATGGTATATGGACTTTTCCTTCCTCGCCTTCAGAGTTCAAAAAGTAATGTTAAGATAATTAGAACAGTACAATAATCAGCAAATAAAAGATCTGCATCCACATTAGATCACAGATTTAAAATGTGAAAAGAAAAAAAATTGTGGTTTATAACAGACCATGATATTCCAATTTTCAAAATGTTCTCCAATATTCTTCAACAGATTACCCCGGTGCAGCAGCCCTACATCTATTGTAGTCTTCAGCTCAGCCAGTTTTCCAGAAACCTATATTCGTGGTAGTTACATAATTGAAGTTAGAATGCAAAATATTGAAATAGAAATTCAGGGAAACTGATGATAATGACAAAGGCTAACACAGATAAGTCTTAATAAATGAATTTTACGGGATTCAAATTTCTTCTTCTTTTAAAAGGAATTAATGTACATATTAAAATATGGGTTTGAAATTTCAATAATTATATCAACTTCCAACCCTTTTTTCTTTATTGTAACTCTAAACTTCAGTACCTTAAAAGGCAGCTTCCAAACCAATGCAAGTTTGAATCACTAGCTCAGACAACATAAGCAAATTACAATATGTTGCCTCTATAATTTGACTGAACAGTGTGAAAAATCATACTCTATTTTGGGAGCCTATGATAAATAACATGAGAATAGCTTAATAGGTTAAAGTATTAATGACTTCCCTTTCGACTTGGAAATTGGACCCCCAAACAATATTTGTAATGTTCTATTTTTAAAACATGTATAAACATAAATAAAATAAAATACATGCTAGCAATTTCAAGTAAAATAATTTTTTTTTCCTTTTCGACTTGGAAATTGGAGAGGGTTTATGATTTTTTTTTTTTTTTAACATAAATAACCATACATATATGTATAGCCTACTGGACTACTAAAAACCCCAATGAAATCCTACCACAATCCTCTCCCTCTCCTCTAGCTGCCAGTACAATTTCACTCTTCCTCCTCACCTACTCTTTATGGATTCTGTTGTAGTTCTCCTTCCTTCACTTCTCTCCTTCCCCTTGTCTCCTTCCTTGGAAAATAAAGGCTAGAACTACAACTCCCGTTCAGTTGTTGGAGAAAAATTTTACCATTGAAGTCAACAATGATGTTAGAGGCACTGAGGTGAAAGAGATAATTCCTCCCTTCTTACACAATGGGGCAGACTCTCATGTGAAATCTTGGATTAAAGACTCAAACCAACCCACTCCTCTTGTTTTCATTTTTTCGGAAAGGAAACAGAAATTTCATTCATATGTGAAACGTTACTTACAGAAACCTATTCCCAAACAGAAGCTAACAGAAAAGGCTCTCCAAATAAAAGAATAAAATAAAGAACACACCAAGATACGATCATTTCATTCCAGCTACCCTAATCACATTTAAATATGAGATTTTTGCTCTCCCTCTAGATTTGGGATCACGAAGCATCTGGATAATGTTGAAAAGTGCAAGAAACCAAGAAACTTAGAAGATTTTCAGGAGGGAATTCCAACATCATCTGCTAAAAGAGCAATAAGCAATAAGAGACAAATGCCTCGATTCTTTTTCACTGCCATTTTAAAACATATACCAGGACACAGTCACCGGCCCAAATGAGAAACATTAGATTCTCTCATCTGTGTTTAAGCCGTCATGACAGTCCACAAGAAAAATCTCTCTGGGGTCTTTTGCTGTCCAAAATTTCCAATTACAGTTCAGAATTGATCCCAATCACGATAGAATTTCAGTCGACATTCTATTAAGTTCTTCAAGCTAGCAGGAAAGCGTGAACTGAAACATAAGAAATATAAAGATCTACTAAATCAACACCAGACCCAGGCAACAGAAAAACCAAGTCAACAAGTACACTAAGAAAAAACAAGTTGATCAAATACTAAGAAAAACCAAGCTTTGTAGAGAAAAGAAATAACGTTAAATCTGTAGGCAGGGGAACATTAGGTGATCAAATTCAATTCAAGCAGGAATAGATTCAATACCTCAGCGATCATTTGGGCTTGTTTCCCCAAGTCCTCGGTAAAAGGGTAACGGTTTGCACCAAATGCCTCACATATTTTTAGAATCTTATTCTTCGCTCTTTCTCCAGAGTAGAAAACAACAAACACGTTTTTCTCAACCTGTAGGAACAACGAAAAAAAAATAATAGAAGTTTATGCATGAGTAGAGATTTTTAGTGTTATGCGCAAATAACAACATCAATAGAAACTATTTTGAGTAAGAATATCATGAATTGAGAAGGGAGGGGTATCATAGGAACCAACTAATCAAGCTATGGGCCTCTGGTTAATAATCCTGCTACTAAGAGGTCACAAATGAATTTTCAGAGATTCTCAACTACTGATATCAAAATCAACTCTAAGACGGTCTCAAAGAAGCAGAAACTCAAGTAAATTATTAAAGCTGGGGGCGTTCAGAAGAAATTAGAGAATAGCTCTCGGGAAGAAAAACTGGTTGTTCCCAAAGAGAAGAATCATTCAATGGCTGCAACAGGTTCAAGCATGTGTCGGCAAGATTACATGGGCTGGATAGTTTAAGCAAGAGATTGTCAAGCTGAAGAAGACTTCTTATATACCCACAAGTGTCTTGGCCAGTTTGCACTCACATCGATAAATCTCACAAGCCAAGTCCACTAGTCTCACAAGCCAAGTTCAAGCAGACTGAATTCTAAAGATTCTACCTTTTAATGGATTTTTAATTTTATGATCAACTTTCTTCTACCTCAATATTTTAAGGTTATAAATTTTTGTAGGAGACTTGCTAGCTAAGCTTTCATACAGTTTGATTAAGAGAGAGACAACAATGTTAGTAAATACAATTCATCAGTAGACTGTTTTAGGGCCCGCATTCCATGAAACAAAGATAAACAGACATGACCATAAGATGTATTTTTCTTTGATGACAAAAAATGAGAAGAAAAAAACTAAAAAAAATAATCACAAGCTCAATGTAATTGTTTCTTGTCCAATTGAAAAATACTATGCATAATCGTTACAATAAAAAAAATAGTAAAAGAATTTACACCGGTGTCATTTCAAAACTTTACCTTCTCTCCAGAAATAGGATCTGGAACAGGATCGTCAACTGCAGCCTGCTTCAGAAACACATTGCCCCTGGTTGCACGAAATAGTATCCTCTCAAATGCCATAGACTTTTCCCGAGGAACAAGACCAGAGAGAAATCCCAAATTAACTGGCTTTGACTGATCCGCAGATGATTCCTTCATCACAAGGCAAATGAAGTTAAACCATGTAAAAATACAAGATCGGTTAAACTTGAAAAGAGAATTTCAAAATTGTACTTGTTCCAACAACAATGGAACTTCTATTGAATCTCCACCAACTCGCCTAGATTCAAATTCTCTTTGCTGCTCTACGGCACTGCTTTGCGCTGAACTGAAAAACTCACCAGCCTGACAAAAGGAAATTCATCAACTTTTAACTCATATGTTGAACAGAAAAATGACCAATTTAATGAGGTGGAATACCTACTAAATAAAAATTAATGGAAACATGAAACATGCAATCGTAATGCTACTCAATTATAAATTCAAAAAGGTAAAAACTAAACAATCTATTAATTGAAAACAAGTTGGACACTTTATAATCTATTAATTGAAAACAAGTACAGTGCACAGCGATGATAAATCCCTATCTAAGGAGTTGATATGTCCTTCACTTCTTTCTTTATTCCTTTTGTGAGGACAGAAAGTGTCCAAATTTGCCAACTCAAAAACATCAGGCCAAAAGCACGCTAAAAACTTGTGTTACTTTTCAGAACACCAATAGAATAACTTTACTGCTCTAGGAACAAATGAAATCTAACTTATCACAGTATTTATCATATCCCAAAAATTCCAAGAGTATTATTACCATGAATAACACACCATAAAGGGCTGGTAATACGACTATTTTCTTGCATCACGTGATTTAAAGTGAAATAACTGCAAGTTTTCTAGGTCAAAGTTCAGAAGGATTTACCTTCTGCAGAACAAGCTTGTACTCCACAAGTTCATTGTAGGAACGCTGTAGCTTCTCACTATTAGCATTTATCTCAACCAGTTCTGCCTCAAGCTCACCAAGTTTAACCTATAATGCGATAAAAAAAAAATAAACAATCAAGATATGAAACACCAGAAACCAGTTTAGCTATTAATAAAATTGTATGATACCTCAAGGTCATCTATACTGATATCAACTTGTGACACAGAACTTTTGCTTGACAATCCAGCCTTCAACATCTGTTCCTTGAAAAAATGCAATTTGCGTGCCATCTCTCCACATCTTTTGATCTTGTTAGCAACAAGAATAAGAAAGGTAAGTGCAACAGAGAAAAAGAAATAAAGATTTCAAACTGTAGGAAACAAATCATTTCATTGAATGGATGAAATTAAAAATTGATGAAATTCTATACAAGAGAAGATAAACTGTAGTTATAAAAGGGGGCTCTTTTTACATTACATAAGTTTTTATTTGTTTCATAGGATAAAAACTAGAAACAAATGCAGCAAATAAAATGGTCTTTTGGAACATGAGTCAAGACATACCTGTGCAGCATAAGTACGCTGGAACGGGCTTTTCTCAACATTGAGCTGGAAGAATTAATACATTGGGTGGTCAGGAGTTATAGAAGAACCAAGAGTTATCGGCATGCTAAATATCAATTTTGGAAATGACTACATGAGAAATACAAGTTTACTATTTCAACAGAGAAGAGAACAGCAGGAATCTGGTACACATGCACAACTCTAGTAATAACTCATAAAATTAAAAAATATGTTCCATCAAAAATACATGTGACATAATATTACAAAAAATATCTTTCATAAGAAAAATAACAGTATGATATGAATAATATCTATATTCCTCCAATACAAGGATCAGACACAAGACTAGCACTTACGTTTCATCCAAGGTGGCAAAATCCTGTCCTTAAAGCTAAAAATTTGGGAAATGACCACATCAGCAGCATGTACAGTTAACCACATCAACCCTAGTACTTCAATTAATTTATTCAGTCTCTTTTTAATCATGAGAAAATTGTTATTGACGAAGTGATGCAAACAAAAGTTAGTTTCCAAAAGAAGCTTAAAATATGCATCCTGATTCTAGTTAATTACATGTTGAGCATAATTACAAAAAAAGATAGGAGACCAAACATCACGGGTATAATTAAGAAAAAGGTTTCATTCAGTTTGATTTTAATATTTGGAATAGTCATGCACAGAAAGAGTGTTCATTCTTAAAAAAAATTAAAAAAAATTAAGAAGTATCAAAAAGCTGACTTCTTATGGCTTATATTGGGAAATTTTCAAACCTCCTGCGATTGTATACCATATGATGTCGACTTAGACCCTCCATGTTTTCTTTTTTAAATTCCTCCAAATGCTCTACAAGAATTTTGAACCCCAATCTATAAGTGCTTGGAATTTGAAACAATCACACGAAACTCCAATATTTTATCACCATAAAGTTTAAGAGCTATATACACTAAATAGATAGACCAAGACAGTAGGAATTTTGAACTGCTGAATACTAAGCTACGTTCAACCTTTGAAGGGATTTTACAGTTCCTAAGCCTCCCATTTTCACTAACTATCAAGCCCTATTTCGACAAGTTCATGAGATAAAAGATTCCGATCAGCAACCTGATAGTTACTGTATGATTAATTAAGCAGTCGAAGCGTGAAGGTAACTAAACCCGAAAAAAGTAATTAAAATCACCACGAGCTGCAACAAATTCAAGAGAATTTACTTCATCACAACATACCAACATCACAGATAATCACAATAAACTAAAAACAGTAGCAATCAAGATCAATCGAAACATCAACAAAGAACACGCAGCTCAACCTCATGATTGAAAACCAACAAAAACAAACAAACAGCCAAATTACACAATCCAAGCAACGAGGCATTTCTCCCAAGCAAACCAAGAATCAAAAAACAGAAATCAAAGAAGTGGAAGATTAGGAAGGTGCACAAACATCTTTGAACTGGAGAAGACCGAGATCACCAAGGTAGGAAATGGTGCGATGCGCAGCCTCGATGGGAATGATGAGCTGCACCAGCTGCATCGGCTCGGAGCGGAACAGATCCATGGATGGACAGCAGCCACCTCGAGTATCGCCCATAGCTGGTTCGAAGACCCTACTCCAATGGTAATCTTCAGGGCCCTGATGAGTGAATCTTGATGGGATTGAGAAGAACAGAGCAGGGAGGAATCTGGAAGAAGAAGATGAAGGAAAAGGGGAGAGATGGGCTTGGATGCATCCACGTTAACATGATTCCACCTGTTTTGTTTTTTTATTTGGATTTTTCTTTTTCCCTTTTTTGCCCCAAAATTATTGTTATTTCGATATATTCGTGTCCCAATCAATTTCTGCGCCTTTTATATCCCCGGATTCACATTTTTATTCTGAATCACTTTTTTTTTTCTTTTTTTTTTTTTTTTGCTAAATTAATAAAAATAATTTTAAATATTAAACTTTTATCTCATAAATATTCTTGAAACTGAGTAAAATGTTTTAAGATTTTAATAATATTTTTAAACTTTTAAAAAATAACTTTAAATTTAAAAAAAAAAAATCAAATATTTTTTTTTCGAAACTATTAATAAATTATTTCAAAAATGTTCTTTTACCTTAAAGTGGTTGGAAAAATAACAACTTTCAAAGTATTTAATAAATAACTTTAAATTTTTAAATTTTATTAATATTCTTAAAAAAAAATATTATTCCTCCACAAAAAAAATTAAATTCATAACTAGTTTTATTAGTTTAGCCTAATAATAATAATAACAATATTTTAATTTTTTTTTAAAAAAAAATTATTTTAAAAACATCTTTACAATTAAAAAAATAGGTTTAGAACTTGTAAAATTATTTTAAAATTACTTTTTTTAATACCCTTAAAAAGTTATATATACATACATATATATATATATAGACTATTCCATATTAAACAAGTATGTGTATGAAGCTACTTTTAGCTTAGGCCAAAATGATTTGGTTACTTTTTGGGGGATTTGAAGTAATTGATGAACAATTTGGCTTAGAGACACGGGGCACGTCGGGGAGGGCGAAAAAGGAAGTCCCATCAACGAAATAAGCTTATAGGGAGGGTTTACATAGATATACAATAGTCTCGAATAGGCGAACGTGTCACTAAGTTAAGTTAATAGGTGCAGTAAAAACTATATTAACAGTGATTAAACCAACGGATAAATAATGTTACAGAGGGAAGGAAGAAAAAGAAGCAATGACATTTTATACAATAAGAATAACCCATTTGAGTGAGATGTTAAAAAATGGCTAGTTAGTAAGGATGTTTACCCATGACTTCTTCATCATGCCAAACATGTTCTTCAAGCTCGCTCCCTCATATTCTCTTTATGCTATCACCATGGATTGCTACAAATCCTTCACTTGCAAGCGTCGACGCCGCATTCCTAAGCTGCATTGTCGAAAACACGCATAATTATCATCAGCACGATTCGATCAACTATTATGTGACAATTTGTGGTTGTTAGATAGAGGAAACATACATTGTTGAGGTGGACTTCATTATCAGGATTCTGTTTCTTCAGCTCATCCAGTAACTACAGGAGAATTGGAAAATATTTAGAAACAAAGCTTCCAACTTACTACGAATGTTTCTGCGTACAGTAAAAGTTAAACAACACACCTCTGTCAGGCGCATGGAGGGTCCTCCGAGCTGCATTTTCTCCATAATAATGTTGCGAGTTGCCGATAATATAGTCTCCCTTCGCATCCTTTCGCTTGCCGATACTCCCGTGGTGATCAGATCCATGTCAATGGTTCCTGAAAGTTTATTGCAGAGAAGGAAGATTGAAGTTAAGATGTGAAAGTGAAACTGTATAGGATTCAAAAGAGATTTAGAGGCATGCCAAACAACTACCTGTAGAATGATCTGTTGCAGACTGTTGCATTGCGACTTCAAGAAGGCGGAAAGCCTCAAGGACATCGCCCTTTTCAACCTGAATAATTAGAAATTATGTCTGTCATACTGACTATGAACTATGAATAAGGAAAAAGAGGGCTTTACTAACCCATTCTGAGAAACGTATTCGAGCAAGGGCTTCGCTTAGACGTATTAAACTCTCGATCTGCCGGGGAGTAGCTGTTATAACCTGTTGATTCAATGATAAATTTCAATTGAACAAAGAAAAGGAAAAGGTCAGAAAAAAGACCTCCATCTTTCCCTCTCTCCCCATAAAAAAACAATGAACAAAATTTGATAACACAATCAGATTTCCCTCCATTGGAGTATATTTGAATGCAGGTACCTTTTTACTACTGCCTGGAAAGTTTCCTCTCCTCCTCAGTTCAACATAGCCTCTAGTCAACTCTTCAGCTGCCTCATCTGACAATTTCGGGTGAATATTTTTCCTAGCATAGCTGACATATGAAGTCAAGGTCTGAAGGTCCAAGAAATCCTGCTCAATACCCTGCAAGTGGAGTGCAATTGAATGATGAACAAGATGAATCAATTTAAGTAGCCAGTGTATGACCAGAATTGCAAGTTACTCAAACCTCTGGGTTGTCAAAGTGTAGTGAGACAATATGTTTAGCAAGGCGCCTATCTGTTTGCTCATCAGCCTTATCCAGAATTAAATAGATCAAATCAAATCTGAGAAGCCAATAAATCAAAATAATTTCAGTCAGTAGTTGCATCAGAAATCCAACATAGATGTGATTGAAATAATCTCTCAGCATTACAAGGTTTCGTTTAGTTTAGTGTCTATGTTCACGACACCCTTAGTTCATGGTACCAAACATATGAACAATTTATCACAGAACAGCTCAGCAGTACTGAATTTAGATGTGCATGCATACAAAGTTCTAGAAATAATGTGGTTAACGAATCAACAGTGTTTACTGACCTAGATAACAAAGTAGGAGGAAGGTGTATGTTATCAATCACAGACAGACGAGGGTTATAACGTGAACCACTAGGATTTGCACAAGCTAATACTGAAGTTCTGGCATTGAGGGAAGCAATAATTCCAGCCTTCGCTATTGAAACGGTTTGTTGCTCCATCACCTAGAAAGTACAAGAAGCATTAAAACTTAAACCATCAAAATAAGTTAGTTGGATTGGTAAAATAATATGACTGATGAAACATCAAAGATAGGAATTTTTTTCACGTATAAAATAACAGTGTCATATATAAATTCTGATGCAATGAGTTAAATGCTGCTCTTCCTTCATTGAACAAATATTCACAGAAGAAAAAAAGGAAACAGGCAATAGATACAAGCCCCAGAGTTAAAAAGTCCTCAGCTTTTACATCGCCTACCAAATTATATAGAACTTAGATACATCTATTTCGAAATAAAACTCAAAAGCATACCAACCTCATGCAACATGCTCCTTGCATTTTCAGACATTTTGTCAAATTCATCGATGCAGCATATGCCCCTGTCACTCAAAACCAAGGCTCCGCTCTCCAACACCTAAAAAGTAACCCAATGTGCACAAGTTATCAGTTATCCACAGTTCAAACAAGTTGGATGTCAAGAAAATGCGATGAAATGCAGTAGGATCATACTGTTTCCCCTGTTTCAGGATCTTTGGTGACATAAGCAGTCAAACCAACAGCAGAGCTACCCCTTCCACTGGTGTAAATGCCACGGGGAGACAGTTTATGTATGTATTGGAGAAGCTGAGACTTGCTGGTTCCAGGATCACCAACAAGAAGTATGTTAATATCTCCACGAAAGCTTGCACCGGATGCCAACTTCAAGGCACTCCCACCAAAGAGCTGCACAAAGAGAAATCAACGCTCAGAATATGGCAAGAAAGGGTAGAAGTAGAAATGTAAAAAAAAAAAAATACCTGGCAAAGAAGGCCCTTCTTTACATCATCAAGCTCCCAAATATTAGGTGCCAATGACCTGGTTAGTCTGTCATATATATCAGGTTTTTTGGAGAGTTCCTTCAACTCTTCCACCTGCATTTCAATCAACAAGGTGAGTGCTTTAGGTATGAATGGTCAAGAAATTTGGACCAATAAATGCCAAAAAATCCATACCTTTGCTTCATCAAATGAGATATCATTCATGTTTCCTCCCAACCGGTTCTCAACTTCTATCATGTCCTCTGCCACCATTCTTGACTTGTCAGCCTTCTTTATATGAAGACAGTCAATATAAGTCTGCAAGAAAAGAAAAAGGTGCTGTCAGGCTAAGACTTCAGCACAACTAACAAGTTCAATTCTATTTTTGAGAAAATGTACAAAAGGTGCACCTTGAATAATGATTTTACAGATCTCTGTGTTGGTCCAACTCTCACACTCATGGCCCTGTAAATCCCAGTGACCTACCAAAAGAATCCACGTTGATAAAGCTAGAAAAATAAATGCTCTATGAATGCACTTCATTCTTAAGATTGGTCTTACCTCAACCCTGTCACCAGGCTTTGCAGTATCAACCAGCTTGTCATGCATTAACAAGCTTACAGTATGTGGTGTCCCTCCTTCAGGTATCTCATCCGGAGTCTCTTGAAGCCGAACGATCTGCTTATCAGCAAACCTAACTCAAGGACGTAGATTAGTCTTATTCAGTTCAAGTTAATTAAACATACTTTTCTCGTGCTCCATCCACCCCTCAGTTTACATGTTAATCATTACAACGAGATGAATGTCTAATAGAAAAGGAATCAACAGATTAACTGACAAACATTGTAAAGAACAGTAGGTTAAATTTTATGCAGAAATTAGTCGTGAAAAAGATGAAACAAAGTAAAACAGTATTTCTGACAGGATTACATTGCCTTCAATGTGCTCATGCAAAAATATTTTCTTTTCAGGATTAGCATACTTGGTATAAGAATGTTCTTAAATAGACGTCACAACTACAGATACTTGCAAAATATTATTGACACATATATCAACTTATTCACTTTTGACAAGCGCAAGGAATTAGCAAGCAAATATTACCAAAAATTGTACATACTAATAGTTTGGATAAGACACAACGTACAGTTTTCTAATCATATTAAAGTGACATCAAACTTGGCAGCAGATTACCTGCATCGGTTGTGTACCAGCGTCATTGAGTTCCTTGCTTGGCACTCTTCCTTCAAGCATATAATGGGCTCAGATATTCGCCCTAATTAGTTAATCGGCTCCATTGTCAGTACAAACAGAAAACTTCATTTGAGCAAGCATATAAGGCCAATCATGCAAACAGGAAAGAACGAGTCCAATGAAATTTGAACTCACCTCTCTCAATAGCTACAGGGTCAGTGTAGTATCCACACACAAGACATCTAAATATCGCCTCTCTGATCTCAGGAATTATCGAACTACACCGTATAATCATTCCCTTCAGTGACACCATCCTCTCAATGTCTAATAAAAAACCAAGTGGTCTTAGGCCCCAGTTTAATGAAGGAGTGGAGATAACTACCAAAAACTAAATCAATCAAACTGAATTAGAAACATTACCAGATGGGTTAAGATTTCTCATTGAAGTAGAAGTTCTGAGATTGAAAATCCGAGTTTGAATGTGCTTTTCGAACAATGGGTTGATTTGAGGCACCATTTCCATCAGAACAATATCAAAAATTGCGAGAACCTCGAGAGGATACCTCACCATCTTTGTATATAAATCCGCATCGTAATTGAACACATCCTGCGCATCCACATGGAGCGAATCCCCTTCAACTTCAAGAACCCTCTTGATTGCATCCGCGTATTTTCCCTCAGTATGAAAATCCCCCTCAGACTGCGACGCCTGACGATCGCGGAAATGCCTCAAAAACCGAATAATCGCTCCCTTAACATCGTCAACACTAATACTCGTCCCCCACACAAAGGTCGGATGGTCCTCGTCCATGTCGTCACCATCGCCAGGCTCCGTCGACGGCGGAATATCATCCGTTGAAGTAGGTGTAGCAGCCACCGGAGTCGCTCGGCTACCAGACGCTCTTCGTCCACCACCTTGCCGGCGCGAGCGCGGCTCCGTAGCCGTCGGGGAGGTTTCCGACGAGGCCAGTCGAGATCGTTGACGCGGCGGTGTAGCAAATTCCGAAGGAGTAGATGAGCGGCGACGGCTTCGACGGCGATAACCGTCGCCTGAGGACGAAACGGTGTTTCCAATGGGACTAGAGAACGAATCATCAGGCGATGAAGGACCTGCCGAGACGAAGAACAGAAAATAAAGAAATGAACGTTCAATTCACGTCGAAGTAGACTAGTTAGCCGACTATTTAGAAAGATACCGACCTGTATTGAAGTTAACCGGAGAAGAATCGGACGCCATAGCTACTGGACAGTGAAGCAGAGAAATTCGGAGGGATGAAGAAATGGCCAGTGAGCCAAGGGACTTGGCGGGAACATACAGCTTTCTTCCCGCCAAAACTGTGAGGTGCTTCATATGGAATGGGCCTATTGGGCTTTCCAACTCGGGAGCCCATATCACTCAGAAGTCTTCGTTTTACCATGTTGAAACATTTTTTTATTGTTCACAGTCTAAAGTTTTCCAACTCAAATAACTTTTATTGAATAAAAAGTTCAACCGAACTCGACCTTTATTTGGTGATCATAAGGAATCGTTACGAGGAACTAAGATTTCGCCTGTCACAATCCCACTTTGATGGCAGCGGACTTGAGATTGTGCGGCACTCACTCCCCAGCAACAAGTGAGTTAAAACTATTCGTTCTTGTGTCGCCTACGGCCAAGCGACGTATGCTCGAACCTCTGGCCCCAGTTCAAGAAAACAATTTTAGAAAACGGGGGCAAAGAGATTTCGGAAGAGAGTTTTGAAAGCAAGATTTGAGAAATAAAAATTGGTGTTATATGGGAATGTAAGCAAAATGTAACAACAACGGCTTACTTCATATAATTATCAAGTAGGGAGATATGATTTACCTTATTGATCGAATATCTCAAGGCAAAAACATTGATTTTGGAAGGTATTTCAAAAGTTGTAACCTTAAACGACATTTAGCATTACATCTTTCGAAGCTCTATACAAGAAAAACTGTTAATGTTAATTTCTAGTATGCTGGGATGAAGTACGAGAGCCAATGTAAGACGTAGAGATATGGAGTTCAAGGCGAGAGACAATAAATTTATAAGGGTAGCACCTATGAAAGGAGTTCTCGGTTCGGGAGAAAATGGAAGTTCAAATCACGTTTCATCAGGCCATTTGATGTATTAGAGTGAGTTGGACGGGTAGCTTACAGATCTGTCTTGCCACTTGCACTTTTAGGAATCCACAATGTGTTCCACGAATCAATGTTACAGCGTTATATATCAAATTCACATCACATGATAAATTTCGAGCATTACAATTGATATCAAAGCCTAGTTTTGAGATTTCGTAGACTACTTAGCGAGTGATAAAAAGTTCTTAACGAGAGAGCAGATAAACTCAGGTAAGTTTAGATTCGCAGCCACACAAGTCATACAAACCTCTAGTTTCCATGACACCAACGAGAAGAACATGCCCACAGTGGTGACTACCGATGTAGCAACACCGTCGTCGGTCGACACTATCGCCATCAAATAGAAACCTCCATTTTCTGTTCATCGGAATCACCGGTTGAAAGAAATAATGGTAATGTTCTTGTTTTACCATATGTAGTTGTGTGATTATGATGTATCAGAACTAATTAGTTAAATTGTTATTTCAAAGTTCTAAAGAACATGTTTTACTCGCCTTTTGCCTCGATGATAGCATCCTTTTCATATGATTTTGAATTACAAAATAGTTAGCTAGCTTTAAGTAACGATTCCTACTGGAACAGATGAGGAAAGTCAGATCTTACAAATTTTATGGACACAAGATAAAGATGATATGGAAGTTAGTGTTGATGTTCATCAGAAACCATTCCAACAAATTAGGTTTACAGATTAACTAGTTACTTCTACTTGCAGCAAACGCAACTACTAATTTTTCCTTTTACAACATCTATTTACTTGTAAGCTAAATTGGAATTAGTTTCGGTTACCTTTTGGAATGCACTTGATGGAGCAGACGCGTTCTTGAAGCTGTTCTTGTCCTAAGAACTGTGCTTCAATCCGAGTCCGTGCTTGCCGCGGACACATCCAGGCTTGGTGAACAAAAACGGCGATCTCTTCGAATTATACATCCTCGTAAAACCTCTTTTCCCTAATTTCCTCATCCTCTGCCGTCCGAGTTTGTCACTAACGGACCACGGAACGAGTTCGTCGTCCAAATCGCACTCATCGCCATCATCATCATCATCAACAACATCGTCGTCGGATTCATCCTCCTCCAGATCGTTACAGCCGTACGCGAAACCGTTTTCCACCTGATTCTGAAGCAAATAAACATCATCGAAGGGACCATCGATTCGCTCCTCAACAAGAGAAGAAATCGGCATCGCTACAACACGCTTCCCTCGAAGATCCTTAGGAACTCGGACATCAACGCTGCAACTTTCCCCTTCTTCTTCTTCTTCTTCTTCTTCTTCCTGCTCATCTCCATTTCCATCTATTTCGAAATCCGCATCTGAAGCATCGAGCAACTCCCAGTTCGAAAGGCGTTCGACTTCTTCAACAAATTCGTACTCTAAATCATCGTGAAACACGAATTCAACAGACGATGATGATGAAGAGGCTGCTCCAGAAGGGGCTTCCATCAAATATCGATCAGATTTTCTCTCAGTGAAATTTGATCCGATAATTGTTTGCAGTTTTTTATTTTTTTTTGTTTTTCAGCAGAATTGTCTGCAAATATAAGGGGTAGAAATTTATGAGGTCCCAAGAGGCGCTCACATGATTTGACGTGCAGACTCCAATGAATGGCTGCCACGTGGAGTAACGTGGGCATCAACCTTCCGTGCAGACCACGTTGGGGTTTACCCATCAGTTATTTTTCTTTTCTTTTCTTTCTTTTTTTTTTTTTTGCTGAAATTTCCTTTTGAAAAACAAAGTTTGAATTTTACTTATTTACTTTTATATGTATTTAATTTTAATTAACAAAATGTTAAATATAAGTTGACTTTTTTTTTCTTTTTTTCTTTTTTTTTTTATCAATTTTGTTTTATAGATTTGAGAGGAATAAGAAAATATAGCAATCTAAATAAATTTCTTATTAGATAATTTTAACATTTAGAGGTTAAATTAAAAATAGATCAAATTGAAACTTTTTTTTAAAAAAAATAAAGAAATTATAATGTACTAAGATTGACAATTAATTTGTTTTTAGTTTTAAATTATATTTGTTGATAAATATGTAAATAATGTTTTAAATGAAGATAAATATAAACAAATAAGTATAATTGAAAGTTGATAAAATTTGAAGATAAAGAAATGTTTCCTTTTTGTCCCAATCAATAAAGAAGGGTGAAGGTTGTTAGTTGTAGTTCATTTTTCCTAAACAAAGCCATTTTGGTTCCAATGTTCTCCCCAACTAAACGAGATGTATTAACTTTGAAATGTTTACTCTTAACCCTCCATGAGAGATTTTGAGTCAGAGCTTAACTTGAGTAGAGCTGAATCTCTAACCTCGACCCTTGGAAATGCCTACTCCTAACTCTCCACGAGGAGTTTCGAGTTAGAGCTTAACTTGAGTAGAGTTGAATCTCTAACCTCGACCCTTGGTTGGTAGGGTGATTCTCCCCCAATGGAGAAATGAGGTGATTAGAGGAAATAAATATTCTCACTACCTTTGCCGGGCAGTATAATTATGTAATAGCTCAAGCCCTCAACGCTAGTAAATATTGTCTTCTATGAGTTTTCCCTCTCGGGCTTCCCCAAGATTCTTAAAACACGGGTAGAGAGAGGTTTTCACATCCTTGGTAAAGAATGCATACTTCGTTCCCATTTCCTTCCAACCGATGTGGAATCTCACAATCCACCCCCCTTGAGGGTCCAACATCCTTGTCGGCACACCGCCCAATGTCTGGCTCTAATACCATTTGTAATAGCTTAAGATCACCGCTAGCAAATATTGTCCTCTTTGGGCTTTCCCTTTCGGGGTTCCCCTGAAAGTTATTAAAACGTGTCTGCTAGGGAAAAGTTTTCTACTCTTATAAGAAATGTTTCGTTCTCTTTCTACCGATGTGGGATCTCACAATAACGTTGCATACTAAGATGCAACAAATAATGAACCGAAGTAATGATACGATAGAAATATAAATAACAGCGTTATCAGATGATTTACACAAACCATAATACTACAACTTTTAAAGGGTAATCAATCTTATGCAAAAAGGAATTGATCAAAAAGAGAAGCTTCAGACAATACAAAAGTGGAGCTACATGATAGATACATTTTAGAGGAAGGGATGAGAAAGTTACATCAAAAGATAGATAATAACAACAAATACAGAAATCTTACATTTTCCCTCAGATCAAAACCCAATTTCAACATGGAAATAATCGAATTTACGAAACAATTTCTAATAATCGTATCGTAAACGCCTGCATATAAAATAATCTAATCGATAAAGGTTCTATGAACAACTTAACAAAGAATAGCCGAAGTCAAAATTCATGAATTTCTGAATATCATATTTAACTAAACAGAGGTTAAGAAGAACAAAGGAGATGGACCAAACCTTGGATTGGAAAAGCTTCATAACTTTCTATTCTCTGTGATAGATTGGTTGACGAATGAAACACCTTTGTGGCTGCAAGGGACAGCTCAGGTAATGGCTGTAAACAGTCTCGGTTGAACAGTATAATCATCGAACCTGGGAAGGAGAGCAGACTAGTCCAGACGCATCTGCCCCGACAGCAGCGAGATCACAAACAGTACAAAACTGCCCTTCCTGGCTTAGCACAAAATGGGTACTGCAGTACGGGCACGAAACATTTTTCTGTCCTCGATAAATTGGCACGTACGTAGCCCCACAGATCACAAAAGGGTTTCTGAAATCATAGTTAAGTTTGGTAGCATCTGTCATATTCCTCTCAGCAGCCTGCAGCACTTGCCTGGCTGCCTTTGCTTGGTTCTCGACGACAGGATTGGTTTCGAGCAACCGCCTGGCAAAGTTACCTGCTGTAGCAAGGTTCTTAGCCTTAAAGCAGACAGTCATAGCATTCTGCAAGGCAAGTCTTAAATGAGGTAGCTGTAGATTGCAGTGAGTAAAATAGGCTGCAAGTTCCTGTTGTCGTGTCGGATTGTCCTTCATTTCTCTCCTCTTGAGCTCCATCTGCAAGCCTAATACATACTCTTTCACTATAATAATCAACTCCTTCACCTCATCAACTTCTCTCTTTGACTCCACAACTACCAATGGTATTGTATGAATAATGCTGAGGAAGAGCTTTAGAGCTTCTGTGAATTTCCCAGATGTTGTTGCCTTGTAACCAGCTTTCAGCTTCTCTTCCAACTGAGAGAAGTTAAAAATGAGTGCAGGGGGTCCTCTCACATTTGGGCTTGCAGACTCGCTCCATCCTCGTTCGACTGCCAGGGTTATCACTGGAGCGGATGAAAACGCACGAAGATGGGAGTGGCTGCCAGCATGAAGATCGAGAAACATTGATTTTAAGGGAGCAAAGTTCTTTATTCCAAGTTGTCTGCTCAGCAATCGCATAGCAGTATCGAAATTGCCAGCAGCAGCATGTTCGGCAGCAAGAGACGACCTCTGGATCCAAATTTGGCTTACAGGCATGCCGGGAGTTGGGGCCACGAAAAATGAACGTGTACTGATGGAAGTTTTGGGAGTTTCTGCTTCAGGAGGAAGCTCCAAGTCCTCAAGGTCCCAGCCACCATCTTCTTCGTTTTCTTCAGCCACTTCCCCATCTTCTAAAATTACTGTAGTATCTCCATTTCGCAAACCATCAACTTCAACCATTTCCAGCTCCTCGCCCCAATCACCATCAGCAGCCTCGTCTTCTTCATCAGCGACACCCCGGCCAACAGTATCTAACCCACCTTCAAATATGCCTTTCATGACTCTCAGAAGAGGCCAATCACCACCACACATAACGGGAGACGGGGGCATCAAAAGAGATGGTACTTTTCCCTTCGGCAAAACTGGAACATCATCTCCCAATTCAGCAGCAAGACGTTCAGCAACATCGTGCAGTCCATGAACGGAAGCTGTGATGTAAGCAAGGGGCAAATGACCAACATTCTCCAATATCTTAACACGCTCCCGAACATCACCCAGATACAAGGCATTGTGAAATTGGCCCATCACGTCATTTTTAACTTCAGCAATTTTAAGCATCTTAGACAACTTATCGATGTTACCAGTTATGAGATAAAGAAAGGATAACCTCTCGAAGTTTTTTGTTCTCTGATAGGCATATTCCACAATTCCTGAATTGCCTTGGCGAAGAGCCTCAACACCCAATTTGTACCAGTGATCTTTCTCATCAAGAGCAGTTGCTGATGCAACAGCAATTTGAATGCTCCCACTCTCGAGAGCCAAATTAAACCGAGTTCTCTCGTCTTTCACAAAATGAAGAGCAACTTCAGGGAAACCCTTTTGTTGCAAATAACTAATCATTGCTTGCCCACAAAGCTGAGAGTTCTTAATCATGCTCATTACATGGTCAAATTTCTTCTTCAGAAGGGACAGCTTGAAAATATACTCTGTTGCATCGATAACAATGGTTCTACATTTTCCATCCCGATCCAAACAGAAGATAGTATTTCCAGACACCTTTGTGATGTATATTGGGACATCTAGGGTTCTAATTATCCCACTATCTCCATTGGGCAGGCAATATTTGATGTGATTTAACGTCGTATAAATGAACACACCATTATCATCCCACGCACCACTTTTTACACGAATTGTCTCATGAAGCGTGCACTGATGCACAAGCTTCTTGCTGGCAATGATAATCACATGTTTGCTAAGTAAAGCAACAGTCTCCATATCATTCGACCAGATGACATACTTCATAAAGGGGGTTTGTAAGTCACCAAGAACAATTCTTTGCTGAAGATCAAATAAAACCACTCTATCCTCGGCTCTACATAATAAGTTACCTGTTCCAGCATAGAATATTGCATCTGCAGCAATCGGGAGGACACTCTTTTTAACAACTTCATTCTTGATATTCTTGACCAAGACTTGATTGTTACTTTTATCTAACACGGCAAACCTATTACGAGCCACAAAGACTGCCGATCCTCCAACACCTTTCTTTGCATCTTGTACACTATCACCTCTACCAATGCTTTCCTTGGGTATGGCATATAATTCATAGGACCCATTGTCCAGATCTGAGCAAATAAGAACAGCATTTTCGGTAGGACTATACGATATTGATCTTGGGCTCTGATTCAAGCAAATGGATCCAGGACGTCGAATTGGAATTACTTGAGTATCTCTTTGAGTCGAAAACTCATAGAACCGCAAAAACCGATCCTTGGTATAGAAAAGAGAATCTCCACTAATGGCAAAGGCTGGTCGTTCTCTCTCCAACTTAAAGACAATCATGCCACTGTCATGACCCGCAGCCAATAGGTTCATCTCAGGATGAGCAGCAAGAATCCAGAACCGGTCGTGTTCACGACGAAATGTCTGGATACCAGTACGCTTTGTAACATCCCACACACGGATGCTCTTGTCCTCTGAATTAGATATGATTAAATCCTGTTTAGCATGGAACATAACACTTGAAACATTATTCATGTGACCTCTCAATGTGTCCACTTCCCAAGCCTTTGTGTCTGGAAAAAAATAAACAGTCAGCATTTAGCAATTTGTAATATCAAAATCATAGCATGAAAAAAAAAAGAGCCAGTATATTCAACCTTTATTTCTCTTTTATGCATTTATAATTGCCTTTGCATAAGAATGCGAAAAAAACGAATGAATCTTAACTAGATGGAGATGGATAAGAGGATTATAATTATAAATTCAAAGAAAGAAGTTCAAATGACTTGTCTAGGATTCATAGCATAATTTTCTTATCATCCAAGAGAGCATTCTAACATAAAGGATAGTAAATCTATGAAGGAAAATTATAAAGTAGTTACCATTCATTCGCCACAACTTTACTTGCCGATCATCAGCTCCTGAGACAATCAAAGGCAGAGTTGGATGGAAAGATGCCCAGTTGACCCCACGGTCATGACCTTCCAATACATATTTAACCACAGCATCGACACCACCAAAAAGATCTGTATTCATCTGACTCAAACGCAAAATGTCATCTGAAGGGGACACTGTCTTCTTTCTCAAGGCACCAATGTCCCAAACACGAACAGTCTGATCTAGGGAGGCAGACACGACGAGATCATCTTTGGGGTGGAATGAAGCACACATAACATAATGATTGTGGCCAGTCAACACAGAAATGCAAGTACGAGACTGCCAGTTCCATAGGCGAATAGTTTGGTCATCACTGGCACTCACAATCCACGGGTACTCATGGTGAAACTGAACGGTGCGTATATAATCAAGGTGCCCAAGAAGAGTAAACAAGCACCGGTGTGTCTTATAGTTCCAGACTTTAATTTTGTAATCATCCCCTGAAAGAGAGAGCCTTTCAAAGTTATAACAAATTCCAGAGTTAAAGAAAAACGAAATGAACATCTCATAGGACATTGACACTATGCAATATCTCGCAAATACTTAACCATGCTAGTGCTAGAACTCATAAACAAAAAAAATAATCACGTTAACACCTCAAAAACTAAACCAATTATGCCATGACTCATCAAACACATACACACCATTATCCAATAAAAGTTTCAAATTCTCATTTGTCTCCCCCCACAAACCCTGTAAGATACCATTTTAAGGAAGAATATTACCATTTTGTTTCCTAAAAATCATTAATATCATATGCACTACCAACAGCCAAGGAAAAGGTCATGTTGGAGAAGAAAAAGGCAGCTGCAGATTAGATCTCTTAACCTCTGACACAGGAAGGTAATCGTTAATTGACAAGAACTACTCTGCAGTGACAAATTCAGACCGTCAAATTGGTTATGAGCTTTAATTGTCTTGCATCTGCAAATATTAAGTTAAGATCCACATTTTCTGATATCACTGAGTACATTACCGACCCTCTAGATAGCGAACACCGGGATCTACCAAAATGCAATGCAATGATGACCAACTGAGACACGCCCAGAATTTCTATTAACCAACACTAGATCCAGGTGAAATTTAGATATTGTTGTGTTCAGAGACAGTGGAATCATACAAGATCCATTATACTATCAAAGGCCTAAGAGAACTTGAGATACTCTATCCCAAAAAAGAAAGAATGGAGATTTTAAATAAAAAAAAAATGTACCTCCGGACACAAACAACGGCTGAGATTTATGAAAATGAACACCACGAACAGGCCCATCATGTTCATCAAATCTATCAATAAGAGTGCCCATCCGGTAGTCCCAAAGCTGGATCACACCGCTGTGAAGACTCGCAAGGATCCATGGCCTCTTACTATGGAAACTCAGCCCCTTCACTCTATTACTCTTCGTCTCAAACTTCGTCAGCATCTCGACCGATCACAAAACGCCACACCTCTCTACAAAAACAATTGCCTCATTACCATCAACACACCAGAACTACAAATCCAAACGAAAACTTCCCAATCCAGTAAAACAATGCTTTACAAATAAGTAACAGCACTACCAAACAACCACAAAACAAATCAATGTTCTTCAAAAAAAACAAAAAGCAAGCAAAATCAATCCCAGAACAAATTAGAAAAAAAAAAAAAAAAAAAAAAAAAAAAAAAAAAAAAAAAAAAAAAAAAAAAAAAAAAAAAAAA
>NW_019268519.1:6132262-6207645 GCF_002738365.1 Cucurbita moschata | reverse complement strand
AAAAAAAAAAAAAAAAAAAAACGAGCGAGAGAGCAAACAGAGTAAGGATCCAACAGCAAATAGAAATGCGTGCATTACCTCAGATCTGAGGAGTATGGAGAGGGATCAAAGAAAGGGAAAATTGGAGGCGATCAGGGGAAGAACATATTAGAGAAAGAAAGATAAGGAGAAGGAGATCGAAGGGAGAAAGGGGAAGAGAAAGTGGGAAGAAAAAGGGAGAGAGGCGTCTCAGTGAGAGAGATGGATCTGATGGCCTGTTTGTTTCCTTTTGATCTCTCCCAACTCCACAAGTCAAAAATTTGAGACACGCAATACAATTCTCCTAATTTCAAGGGTCACAACTCAATTTCTTAATTCTCCAGGGACCAAACAGAAAAACACACATAATTTCTTTTTTTTGTTATTATTTTAATTAGTTTTGAAAAAAAAAATCATTTATATACCTTGGATCCTTCAAACAGTTAGATGAACACAACTCTCCACGTTATGATATTGTCCACTTTGTACTATTAGAGATAGTATTCCTTGATTATAAACTCATGATTATTCACTAAATTAGTCGATGTGGGACTTTTATCCTCCAACACAAACTATCAATTTAAAATTTATATTTTCATAAATAATTTATCTTATTAGTAATATTTTTTTTTCTTTTAAATTTGCTAATATATAACTTATAAGAGCAACAAAATTAATATAAATTAAATAAAAATGTTTGAATTAATTTGCCATTTCTATATTCTTATTTACTTATTTTAATTCTATTAATTTGTTAAGGTTTTAGTAGAAAAGTAATTTTATTTAAGAGCTGATTTTTTAATGGAATAAATTATGTAAATTAATTTTAATTGACATAATCATTTAAAGCAAACAAGTGGTTTGGCGATGAAATGGTTTTTTAATTTTTATTTATATATTTGTCAAATGAGTTTTTGTTACACAAAATATAATAATTTCTTTTTTTTTTTAATAAATAATGTTTTAACTAAAAGATTATATTAGTTAAGTAAAATTTAAATAATATCTTTTTTTTTTTTCTCCATGTCTTGACCCTTTAATTTTGTGTCTGTATATTTATTATTTTTGTATTTTAAATTTTTTTAAAAATTGTTAAGATATAAAGTCAAAATGTCATAAATTTATTAAGAATCTATCAGATTCAAATAATTATAATACATTATTTAAAAATTACGAGAAATTGAAATAAGATTTAACCCTTTCAATCGAATAAAATATTCATAAAATTTAGTGATGAATTAATTCACGACGAAAGTGATATATGCATAAATATATTGCAAACATCTATTCAAGAGAAGACATTGTTTTCTTTTCATTTATGTTAGACATGTTTATTGCAATGAATACATCATTTAAATCATACGTCATTTAGATCATAATATATAAAGATAAATAGATATACGATCTACTATCTTAAACCAAAGAACTTCCAACTTTACTCATGGCTATGGGCGAGCCTTTTGGAAGTTGTTGACGTTTCCTAGTGCAAGAATTCTACAATTGTATGGCCTAATATGTGGAATAGAGTTGGTGATCAAAATTGAACTAAAACAGAAATGGTTGATTAATGATTGAATTTGAGTTAGTTTGTGTGAACCTCAACTTTTCTTACGAGACAACTTATAAAGATTAGACGATCATTATAACTTAAAACTCATTCTTTTTAATTTATATGACTTTTATAGAATACCAAACTAACTTAGATAATTTTGTTCACCATTTTTTTATAAGTAATTTTATCGCTAAGAATCTTAAGAAATTAAAGTTGTGCAACTTTGATATTTATACTATTTCTACCTGAGCATGAGATTAGAGACGTCTATGAAGAAGGGTGAGACCGAGGGTGGCTTCTCCCTCTCGGTCCTGCCCAATTTGATTCTCCCTACAAGAAATTAAGTCTCCTTCAAAAAAACAAAAAAGTTTAAATCTAGAATTTATTATAGGTATATAAATATATATTAAAAAATAAAGAAATCGAAGAGGTAATAAAAAACGAGAGAATATATGTTTGAATACGTTCATTCAAAACATTTAATTAGTCAAAATAATAGACTATAAAAATAAACGACAAAAAATAAGGAGCAAGGCTCATGATGCAACATAGCTGGGCGTACCTTAGAATACAACAACTTGAAGGATTCAATTTTCATGTTCAATCTGAGTGTAAATGAAAAGGTCCCATATTTGCTTCCACTTTGTCAGCCACACCTTGTGGTATCCATTCATTAGAATCATTACGACAGCGGGCGACTCGAGCTACTGTGTCTTGCCTTGAAGCAACTGGACTATCTCCTCTGACCTTGATTGGATTCCTTTTAGATACTCAGTGAGCACACGCTGCTGGTAAGATCCTCCCTCCTGAAACATGGAAATAAAGGGTGCAAAAACATGAACAATATTGTTCAAATATAGGGAAAAAAACACCAAAAAGGAGCTGATAACGGAAGGATCATCGAAATCTGTCTTACTGTTCGTATTAGAGTTCGCTCGATTCGTTTCTTGATGACACCATCCAGTTCATCTGGTGAAATCTCACCTTTCCCAATTGTCAATCCATTAAGCAAGAGCTTGTTCCACTCTTCTTCAGGAGCTGCAAGACATCATTTCTCTATTGGTTAGATAAGGTAGGTCGGCTAGAGATAGTGGAAGGTTGGTGGGAGAAAGTGTTGATGACAAATATACCACTCCCTGTAAGTTAACAGCCAAAGTCCACCGCTAGCAGATATTGTCCTTTTTGAATTTTTCCTTTCGGGCTTTCCTTCAAGGTTTTTAGAACGGGTCTGTTAAGGAGAGGTTTTCACACTCTTATAAAGAATGTTTCGTTCCCCTCTTCAACCAATGTGGGATTTCACAATTCACCCCCCTTCGAGGTCCAACGTCTTCGCTAGCACTCATTCCCCTCTCCAATCGGTGTGAGACCCCCCAATCCACCCCCTTTGGGGCCCAGCTTCCTCGCTGACACACTGCCTAGTGTTCACCCCCTTTGAGGCTCAACCTCCTTGTTGACACATAGCCCAGTGTCTAACTCTGATACCATTTGTAACAGTCCAAGCTCACCGCTGGTAGATATTGTCCTCTTTGGACTTTCTCTCAAGGTTTTTAAATTGCAGTCTGCTAGGAAGAAGTTTTCACACTCATATAAAAAATGTTTCATTCCCCTCTCCAACCAAGGTGGGATCTCACAGTTAATCTGATACAAGAGAAGATAAATAGGTAGAGTTTTCCAACTCAAACATACCTGGACTGGATAAGACATGTCACTAATTAAAAATAAACCATTTCACTTTTAACATCAAAATGTGTATGGAAGTTTCCTCTTACCTTTGATTATGGTTTCTAAAAACAGTTCAGCTTTCAAGACCTCCTCTCCTGCAAATGGAGATCCGATTATTTAAATACCAAAGCAATGCTTTATCCAAATGATACAAGTAAACTATTTACAAGCAGGTGTACTTAGAATTAAGAATTACTACATGATTCTAAGACATTTTATAGCTCAAAACCTGTGGGATATTTACGAGTACTCTAACTAAGAGGTTTAAACCTGCAAGGTTGTCCCCACCCACGAGTTGGTTGAATCCATGGCTCTTTTTTTTACATACCTAAACGGCTCAACCATGGTGTTATAATTACCCTTCAATAAACTCCACTTTGCACTATTTTTAGTTTTCTGACTACATTATTCTCTGAGGTTATACATCATTTCCACATTATAGATGACCAAGAATCAGTGGCAATACTTTTCAGAAGACGTTTCATGTGTTCAGTAACAAGCTCAGAACGTCAAATACAAGTTCATTCCCTGGGCACAGGTTATTTCTTGATCATACCGAACTAATTCGGTAACATCGGAAAATAAACAACATGTCTCCATGAAAATTTTACCTTTCTTTGCATAACTTCTCTTAGAAAGAACTCTGGATGCGTAAAGTTGCAAAACCTTTTGTAACATAGCCTCTAACCCTGGCTTGTCTCCATCTTCTTTTGCCTGAACCAATTGAACAAGGTTAACCATTCAAGGCAACATAGAATAAATACTCCAAAAAACAGAACTTAAGGTGAAGAACTAAAGAAAAAAAAAAGAAAAAAAAGCGAGAAAATCTTTCAATAGTTCAGGCACATTAATCTTATCTCATAAATTTCATGAAGATGAAAATCAAATCTTACTTGGCGCAATTGAGCACTAACTTCAGCGAGAAAGCCTTCATCTAGTTGCCCTTCTTGCTCCCGATAGATTATTTCCTAATCAACAAATACATTCCAAGAAAGCTTGACGAAACTAAATCTGACATAACCATCAAGACTAATAGCTAAACTTTTCAGAAGAAAACGATTTAATAGCTTACTCTACCACAACTAAACTTCAAGAGGAAGAAAATAGAAAATAATCTTGGAAGTGTGAAATTATAAGTATTGTTTATTTTGATGTAGGCAAGACGAACGGTAGCAAACAGTCCCAAGATACAGGCCAATGTCCTAGGTTATTTAAAAGGAAAAGCAGGTTCTGAAGGAGCTCCAGTTCAACCCTTCCTCATTCAGTAGGTGTATACAAGCTTAATCGAGGTTACACATGACACACCATACCAAATATAAGATATACCTTTTCCATTAGCTTCAGAGCCTCAGGATCCCTGGGGGGCCAAGCAATCTCTTCCACTTCGTCAACTACAGGTTTTAGAATGTCCTTGAGAATATCAGTAGCTGATTCTATTTTTTCCTGTAGAATTGACATTACAAGAAAATAATAAACACCATGACTCGTGCAATCTAATACTAGTCTAGTGTGTGTGTGTGAGAGAGAAAGAGAGACAGAGACAGAGAGAGAGGTACCTTAGTTTTATGGACTAGGTGATCAACTATACTCATTACTGAGGCAGCCAATTCCTCGTAATCTTTCTGAAAAATATATACATATATATATATAGAGAGAGAGAGAGCATAAGAATGCTAATAAACGCATGGGCATGTGACTTTTTTTTCTGAAAAAAAAAAAACAGTGCGTGGTACTTAGATTAAAAAATGAGTAAAAAAATGAAACCATGCTTTATCATCCTCTGATTTGCACGTATCAGTCCTTGCTGCTAGTCGAATCCAGAAACCCTCGTTGAAAGCAAGGACATTTTGAAGAACAAGTTTCTGAAGCTGTCCACAAACACAGACAGAGTAAATAGTACGAATAAGATGTTAAAATGTCATCACTAGCCCAACAGGATTAAGCCCAACCATTGTATGAGTAATTATATTTATGATTTAGGATTTTAGGAATAAATGTAGGAAAATGATCTAGGGATTTTAGGAATAAAGTTAGGAAAATGATTTAGGTATTTTAGGAAAAACATGGAGAAATTTTAGGAATAGATTGACTACCATCTAGTATAAATACCCCTCCACTCTACCTAGTTCATCATCCCAAGAAATCACAAGCAATACAAAGTAGTAGTGTTCTACAGAGTGTCTTGTATTCTCTTCTCGATTGTTCTTAATAAAGTGTGCGAGTGTTTCCCACAGAGAGTTGTGTTCAACATAAGATCCTTTTATACTTGAAAAGAAACAGTGAAA
Organism: Cucurbita moschata; assembly: GCF_002738365.1. Lineage (NCBI taxonomy): Eukaryota > Viridiplantae > Streptophyta > Magnoliopsida > Cucurbitales > Cucurbitaceae > Cucurbita > Cucurbita moschata. The sequence goes on along the minus strand of NW_019268519.1, from coordinate 6,202,068 downwards.
GAAAGAACTTAGAACTTCACAGTCCGAGCCACCATTATTAGAATGCCTCATATCCACAAACAATTTCATTTAAACATTGGTGTAAATCTCATTTTGGTCTCTAAATCCATTTTGGTCCTTAAATTTTCAAATTTTCTATTTAGTTTTTAAAATTTAAAGTTTGCTCCATCTTCATCTCTAAACTTTTAAAATGTTTATTTAAATTCTCGAGTAAAAAAAAAAGAATTATTTTGATTCTCATTGTTACTTCGTCACAATTAAGTAAACAAATGGATCGTGTGGCCTTGGGTATATGCATAACATGCTAACATGAGCAAGAGCATGCATTGAAACCACATCAGTTGGTGGGAGGCAAGTGTAAATGAATGGCTAGTGGGTGGTAGAATAGTAGTAAGGATCAAATTGATTATTTTTAACGCTTGGGAACTGACATAGATATTTTAATAGTTTCACAGCCAAAATGGAATAAACTTTAAAGTTAATGGACCAAAATATGATTAAAATCTTAAAAAATATTTCCATAACAATAAACTGATTGAAAATTTGCATATAGGGTCTAAAAAAGGTCAACCAATTATAATAGTAAATGCAATGTAAACATGGTCTAACTTGGTAAATGTTGTCACCCGCATTCTACAAGTATTCAAATGTTCGACACATTGCAAGTTGCAATTCAGAAGAAAATTACCAGCTTGCTACACACAGGCAGACTTACAAAATCTAAAATACAACTAATGAAATAAATCTTCAAGGTTTTCCCCAAGTATACTCAACAGGTTCACAGAAAAAGAGTGATAGAAAGTGAAAATAAATTTGTGATGTAAAAGAAACAAACTTTTAAATAAAGAAAACCACAAGTAATTAGTAAATGGCAACGAATTGTACTTACCTCTGTTGAACTTGCATCCCTCAGGGCATCTATCAGTCTATCAACTTCTACAGTCTTCTTGAATGCTTCCTCAGCATCTTGATTGACTGCATATATTAAACTTCTCCTGTATTAGACCCAAACATGCAAATTTACTTCCATTGGTTCCATTAGTTAGAAGCAAAAACGGCGATAAACTAGAACTTCTACATAAACTATTTGTTCTATATAGATTTTTTATGTGATATTATTAATAACAGGAATGGTTATCAACATTAAAACACAAAATACGAAGTTTCCTCAAGGGTAGTTTAAGCAATCACATCTAGAAAATAAATATCCAAATTTTTTTGAGTTACTCAATCAATGATAGCCGACTTATCCAGTCAGTTTAAGCTACCAAGAGAACCCAAACTTTCCTTTTAGGCATTTTAATGAACCTTCAAGGGAAAAATAATTTGATACCTTCCTGCCTCAATATTAATGTCTTGTCAAAGATACTACAAACGACAAGGCTTTAATTTTATTTCTCCTGATAATAAAAAATAAAGTTTCATTTAAAAGGGACCAAAACTTGTTGGCAGCAGCAAACGTTGAACTTTACATGCTGCAAGCTAAGAAGAGTAGATGTGAGCGTGTATGACCCTTGAAATAGCATAGCCTAAGTAAAAGATAAACTTTGATTATTTCAATAATTTGGAATGAATGGATTTTTGTGGGTTACATTTCTACTCGCAGTTAGTTTTTACAAAAAAAAATAAATAAATAAAATAAAAAATAAAATAAGAAAGGATGAAGAATACAAGAAAAAAATTTGAAAAGAAAAAATTGTTAGGCATTTACAGGGGAAAAAAAAAAATCATAGTTTCATTTCCAAAAGCACTTGTTAGAAATCTTTCTAATCCCACACTTCCTTATCCTTAACTAACCTTTCCCTAAAAAAAATCTTCAGTTTCTTTCAACGCAAACTCTCCTGAAAAAGAAAAACAAACACCTTCACTATATTGGCCCATGAGATTTAAGACTTCTCCTTCGAATCTGACCCCAAACAAGAGTTGAAAAGAACTTCACTAGAACATGCCAAGAGACACTGAAATCTCCCAGAAGTTTAGACCAAATAGAGTGGGAGAAAGAACAATGTAGAAAAACATGCATTTGATCCACTGTTGATTTGTTAGCTTTGCGAAGAGCACATATTATGTTGGAGGTGAGAAGTATCTCTTTTGCACCCAATCAATCATGTTTAAACCCACCGAGGCCAAGTTCCAAAGAAACATCATGAATTCTTGGGGGTCTTGACCATACAAATGGCTCCAATCAAGGTTGTGCTCGTGTCAAGCATAGAATTTATCAAAATTGGCTTTTAAAAATGGATTGGCCTCGTCTACTACCTTAAAAGGCATGCCAAGTTTTACCACACTGACAAAAAAAACCCACGTTTCCAAGGGCTTCTAACGCTTTACAATATCAGTTTTTCTTTTTTTTTTTTTTTCCAATTCCTGGTTAAACCTTGCAATTGCTAGTGACAATGTTTCTCCATTCAACTTTTTATTCATTTAAAAAACTGCATTTCCATTTAGCTAAAAGAGCCTCATTTTTTCCTTAAATGCCAATGTTGAGCACTCCTTTATCAATAGAAAGAGAAGCATTCGTCCCCTTGATTTAGTTGTAGGATTCCTCGTTGTTTACTCCACAACAGTGGAAATCTCAGATTCATTTCTCTAAATTTTATAGTAATCCTAGCTGGAATTTTAATCAAAGAAAGAATAATATAAGGGAACCTAGATATAATTGCTTCTATTACAGTAGTTTACCTATATAAACCTGAGGCAATTTAGTCAATCACACACTTCTTATCTGAAAATACCTTTTCCGTCATGGAGAAAACTCATAGCATTAATTAGAAATGGCATAAATGAATGTAGGAGGTACGAATAAACACAGACGAACAGGAGAGAAGATAAAAGCATATCTAAAGATCAATCAACCTCCACAAACTAAAGAGCACTAGCAAGCATGCTTCATTCTCAAGTGCATCTACCAGTAAAATTACTGGCCACAGACTTATTACCTCCTTTTGAAGTTCATTGAATTTAAGGGAAATGCTTTGAGATTCCATATCCCGAAAACTCCATTGTTCCATTTCTGAAAATTTGAAATCTAAAAGAATAGAGGAGGGAGGGCAAACATAAAAAATCCACGTCAAATAAAGAAACAGTGCCTGTAATTACTGATTCAACTATACGCAAACACACACACAAACAAGATTAAAAAGAGACATGCAATCTACAAAACAACCATGATTTTGAGTACAGATATGATCCTATTTTAAAATGCTTGGGAAAAATGCCTGAAAAGTTAACATTTGAACGAAAACAAATGCACAATTAAGTTCACCTATGTATACTCAGAACATTCAACCAGTCTTCATATCGATTGGCTTAAAATTGTTCAATCGAGATGAATCTTCTCGGCAACCAAACAAAAAACGAGGAAAAACAAAACAGGAGCTGAGAGATGAAAAATGAAAACGAAGCAAAATCCTTCACATATACGGAAAGTAATAAAACAAACACGATTCAGTTCATCCAAGTATACAGAGAACATTCAACGGTTTCCACACCAGTTAACTTAAAATTAATGAACCAATGAAAAAACCTCGATCGCCTCGGCAAGCTCGACAACTAAATTAGCAATATGAAAAGGAACAAAAAAAGAACCAGAAGATTAAAAAAAAACAAGCAGATCATCGAAAATTACTCGCAGAAGACAGAGGATGAGAGAGATAGAAGAAATACTAGGCGGTAAGAAGATGAAACAGGAGCAATGCGAAGGAACGGAGCAGGAGATGGCAAGAAGGACGCCATTGAAGTGCAGGAAGCAGTGAGAAGAGTGTGGCGGGAGAGAGCGCTAACGACCATTCATCCAACACCACCCAAATCCGTTCCTCCCAAGTATTCTGAAACTGAAGCCATTTGAAAATTGAGGTCCAACAAATTGCTATAAGCCCAGCCCATCTTCTACCCAAATTATGCCACGTAGGTTATAAACAATTTTTAAAAATATATTTTTCTTTCAGCTTGATTTTTTTTTCCTGCGTATTATTAACGTTATATTTAATTTTCCATTTCAAGACAATCCTTTAAAATAATTTTGAAGGAATAATTTTTATTTTTTAATATACTTTTTATTAAATAAAATAAATAAATATATATATATATATATATAATATAATGTTTCCAAAAATTCAAATTTTACTATTATTTTAATAATATCTCTCGGAACATATCGTCATTAACTTCATGGTTTTAAAACATGTCTGATAGAGAGAGGGATGTTTTCACACCTTTATATGTAATGTTTTGTTCTCCTCTCCAACCGATTTGAGATCTCACAATCTACCTTCTTGAGAGTCCAACTGGATCCAACCGATGTGGGATCTCACACAAACTATCTCCCGACGTTTTGAATCCAGCTCACACATCGCTTTAATGGACGAAAAACCTAACCCTTGGAACATACTACAACTCCAGGTGCTGAAGAGCCGACATAAAGGTGCCAAACCTCCCCATCGTTAAACATACTACCGTTCAAAAGGTTAAATTTGTCCTTTAGCTCTCAAAATTGATTGTTTTCCATTGAGATTTTGAGTTGGGTCAATTTAATGGAATTAATATTCAAATCACAATTTCCATATTTGAAATTGACTTATCATCCAATAATATTTTTAGTCACCCAACTATATATTAAAAACGTATGGTAAAGTATATTTTAAAAATAAATAAATAAATATTCATTAAAACAGGTTTTATATTAGTTAAACTATGCTCAAATTGATAAAGCTATGAAATAAATATGTCCCGTCACGTTATTGATTATTGTGTATTATTTAAGGTGGGTCCATATATACTTTGATATGTACGTTGTCACAGTCGAGAATTAAAGTATCTACGACTATATAAATGCCAAGATTTGAGTTGAGATGTCGGTGAAAATATAAATAGAGTATCGTATTAATAATTTTTTTAATAGAAAAATAAGAATATTATAAGATTATTTTAATTAGAAAAAAAAAGTATTTTACATTTTTTAATAAACTATAAAATTATTAAAAGTATATTGTATTCATATGGGTTATTTTTTTAATAATTCATTTATATAAGAATGGTTTATTCAAAATATTAATTACCCCCATATATTTTTGAAGAAAAAAGAAAAATAAATTATTTTTTTACTCTGAATTATTAATTTTATCAAATTAAATATCATAGTTATTATAATTCTAAACTCGCAATTTAAAAAAAAAAAAATTGTAATTTTTACTTTTTATAGACATTTATTTGACAAAATATTAAAAATAATATTCACCACATAGGTCTGATAAAAATTTGGTTAAATTAATAAAAAAATTGCAATAATTATTTAAATCGAAATTTTAATTCAATGAAATCGAAAGTTTATAATAAAAATTAAGACGCTGATAAATGTATTTATTTAAAAAATATATATATATCTAATAATTATATTATTATTATTATTATTATTATTATTTGGTAAGACTACCCACCTCCAGCTCATTATTTCAAAGTGACCCATTTGAAGAGTCCAAAGTACAATAATGTCCCCCTAGTGTCTTTTTTGGCCGACGCCTATTTTTGAGATTCAAATAAATATAAATGTAAATTTTAAATAAAAATATTTTTAAAATATTAAATATAAAAATGGTTAATTGTATTTAACATACCTTATAATATCATATTTAATTTATATAAGAATCTTTCTATATATACATCTTTCCATTTATTAATATATCCTTGTAATTTATTTGATTATAAACAGAGAACTTTCCCACACCGCTAATGTGGTGGATTAAGCAAACATTTTCATTAATTTAAAAAATAAAAAAGAGAAAAAATCTAATTCATATATTTAAAATATATATTATCGAGATCAAAATTTTAAATTATCGTACTTTATATGTTGATTTTAAAGATTAGATTGAGCTAGATTTTTTTTTTCAATTTAAGTTGAATTTTTGAAAAACTAAACAATTCAAGTCAATTCGCAAGTTGACATTTTTGTGTCGGGTTAGCCGGATCAACTGAACCAACTCGGACTATTCAACCAAAACCATAAATATTAGGTTGGGCTAGATTTTATTAGATTTGAGTCGAGTTGAATTTAAATTTGAGGATGACAGTAGACTACTCAACTCTAATAAAATATCTTTATTAGACACTTTAAAGTTTAGAAATCTATTAAACATATACCGATCATTTTTTGTAGTATGGATGATAGTCAGATAACCATGGTTATTTGTGTACCAACCTTAAATAGAGAGATATTTACACGCAGCTTTTAAAGGAAGTTGTTAACATCTTGATGAGGTGGTTCCCACCTTCCCTTTTACACAAATATCTAGAAACAAAAATAACACTTATTATTATTATTATTATTATTATTATTATTATTATTATTATTATTATTATTATTATTATTTCTACCATAAAATGGAAGCATTAAATTAAAAGCTCATAAGGGCAGTCCAAAGTTGTTGGCTAATAAATTATTCGATAAAATTGTTAAAATCGAGATAAATTCTGTTGGATCATTGACGAGAGTTATTTATGAGTCGGATATGTTAGATGACGGTATTTCATCCAACACCTCCCCTCGAACAAAGTACGTCTCTGCTTAATTAAGGTTCGACTCATTTTCTTTTGGAGTCTTAGTTATTTTTTTACCATGATTCCGAGGAGCCTGACTCCTTTTTCTTTTGGAGTCAGATTTGAGAATTGTATTAATATGACTGTGTTTAGGGCATGATTTTGATACCATGTTAGATGAACACGACTCTCTGACACAGTAGAGTCAAATTATAAATTTTTATAAACATATTTTAATTATTTGAACGGTAAATTTTTTAATTGAAATAATTCTTATTAAAAGATTTAAGGAGTTATTTATTTTAATTTTTGTTTTTAAATAAAAGTAAAATATCTATTATTTTTCAAACCATTTTCAGAAAGAAAAGAAAAAATGAGAGTAGAGAGAGAAAGTAGAGAGAGAAGGGGGGGGGGCATGGCAGATTTTTCTAGAGCTTTTCTTAAAATGTCAGAAAGCAATAAAGTCTTGTCCAGTAATGGCGAAGAGCCCATAATACTTTGGCTCCATCTTCGCGTTAAATCCACCTTGTGGAAAAGGCAACGCTCAGAGGTGAAATCGAGCCAACACAAGATTTGGTTTCTTCAGTGGAAGGAAAGAAGGAAGGAAGGAAGGAAGGATCATGAAGATCCGTTGCGATGTTTGTGATCAAGCTGAGGCCTCTGTTTTTTGCTCTGCTGATGAAGCCGCTCTTTGCCATGGCTGCGATCTCCATGTTCACCGCGCTAACAAGCTCGCCGGAAAGCACTCGAGATTCTCCCTACTTCAGCCGATCAAAATCGATTCTCCTCTTTGCGATATCTGTCAGGTATTTTTGATTCTGGCTCTGGAAAATGTTTCTGCTGCTGTGCGATTTGATTCTTTGTTTTGAGGTTTCTGTAAAATCGAATCAATGTTGCAGAGAATCTTCGCGTTCTTTTGTACCTTTCTTGGAAATATCTACTCTCTTTCGTCGGTTTCTGATCTCGTTCGTTTCTTCGATTTTTGGAGTTTGAATGATTTGGCGGAGAGGATTCTTATTTCTTTCTGAAATTTCAAATTAAAATCGATTTTGACCTCGGATTTCGTATGTAGGAACGGCGCGCGCTCGTATTCTGTCAACAAGATAGGGCCATTCTTTGCCGAGAATGCGACATTTCGATTCACGGAACGAACGAACGTACGCAGAAGCACAATCGATTTCTTCTCACAGGTGTGAAGCTTTCTTCGACTTCTTTTTCGTACCAAACATCTTCGTCCTCCAATGGCTACAATGCTGCCATGGATGTTAAAACTCGAAGCTCCCACGCTTGCAGCAAGAGCCCTAAAATGGCCGCGCACGAAACCTCGAGTTCTCCTTCCTCTGAAAAAGCTGCTCCGTCGACAAGTAATTACAAGGTCGAAGACGGCCAAGCAAGCGACGGAGGTTCGTTCTCGACTAGCAGCATATCGGAATATTTGGAGACATTGCCGGGATGGTGCGTGGAGGAGTTTCTCGATCCTTCCACCGCCGCTGCCAATCGTTTCTGTAAGGTTTGCAGTACGCCCTCTGCATAGATTGAGAGTACTTTCATGAACTTCCATATTCTTCTTCTTCCTCTTCATCTTCATCATCATCTTCTGATGGTTCCTACTTTGGATTGGTATAGTTTAACGGCGAAATTCTGGCAACTGGGAACCAAAATCTGGAGAGGCAACAGGAATCACTAGGCATCGAAAGATTTGGCAACACCTTGGAATTTGTAGGTAAATTTTCTCAAACTGGATTTTGGAATGGAGTTGGAATCTCCATGAAAACTTGTAGAGGTGAAAAAATGGCGGTGGCTGATAAGATCATCAGCAACTTTTGCTCTGAAAACAATTCTGGTAAAATCAAAAAACAAACAGAAACTAACTTTTTGTTTGTTGCTGCTGATTTGCATGTTTTACCTTACTCCCACTCTTTAGATTGCCATTTCATTTGCTGAATTTAAAGTGATTAATGATTTTATGATGAGAATGGAATCAAAATGTCTTTGGTTGTTTGGTTTGATTTGGCAACTAAAGCAACTCCATGTGTTTCGGAACATTCTCCTATACTAAAATTAGCATCTTTCTCACTCTCTTTTACCCATTTCATAAAACAATAGTTTAAATATATATATTTTTTTAGCGGGGTAAGTTTAGCACAGCTATGCTCACTTTGACATTTAAGTGTTATTTACTTGTTCAATTTTATACTAAAATTGAACATCTTTTAACAAATTTGAATTTGAGTGTAAAACAATTTTAAAAAAATGTTAGATGAACGACTCTCCCCAATGGTATAAGTATTATCTTCTTTGAGCATAAGTTCTCATGGTTTTGTTTTAGGCTTCTTCAGAATGTCTCACCCCAATGGAGATAGTATGATCATTCCCTAAATTAGCCGATATAGCTTTAGGCTTCTTCAAAATGTCTCACCTCAATGGAGATAGTATTCCTTGATTTTTAAACTATGATCATTCCCTAAATTAGCCGATACAGGACTTCCATCCAACACAAAATAATAGAATAATTTCATAGAACTTTGAAGTGTGATGCTCCTGTAGTATTCAAATCATCCTACCATCAATACATGGAGCAAAATTGTAATGATTGCTCGATAATTGCTTCCAATCATTGTAAGCTTTCAAACTAAATATTTTCACCTATAATATTAATAATCCTAATGAATTCCTCCACCATTCTTTTTTCACACTATAAATGTTAATAAAATTCTAGAAAGAGAGAAAAAAGTTCCATAGAAATTAAATTAAATAAAATAGCAAAGACTAGTTTAAATACTCTATTCAACTTATTTTATTTTAGTCTGTGTTTGTAATAAATCTCAATATTAGTTTTTACCGTTAGCCCTTTTTCGTATATTTCATCATTAGCGAGGCTCTTTATCTTAGTTTAACCGAACTTAGTCAAAATCTCAATAATAATAATAGTTTTCATTAAAAAATATATATATATATATATATATTTTCGAAATTTATTGGAAGAATAATAGATAAAATGAGCAAATATGAAGATTTATTGAAAGTAGAATTAAATTTAAATATTTTAAACGAGTTAAAAATTCACTTCATTAAAACTTCTAAAATTTTAAAATATACATTATTTATTTATTTTATATTTTAAGAAATGACATTTCCATCCTTGAACTATAGAAAAATGATTATTTTAATATTTTATAATTATTCCATCAAATATTTAACTAAAAAAAAAACTACCATCGCCAAAATAGTTACTTTTTAAAGAAAATAGAATAAATTTGGAATTTTTTAGAATAAAACTTGAGATAAAATAAAATAGAATAAATCTGGCAATTAAAAAAATAGAGGGATTTAAGTTCAGAGTGAATGAAATAATTACCCAAAAATTTCACTGCAATGAAAAAACAAAGTATATTCAACAAATTCAATTCCATTTCAGACTCCTCTTTTATCAATTTTAAACCTCCGTTGCATTTAAATGCTTCTTTCAGAGTAACCCATAAATTCCCAACAATATTCCTGCAAGCTGCAACCCTATGTTGTCCCTTCCTTAAATCTACAGCTCTAAAGTCCATCAAAACCAACCAAAATATAAATTAGAACTTAATCCTACTGATTCAAAATCTCATAAATAGTCTTAAAAAATAAAAGCCCAATAGAATAGATAGTCCTATGAACGAATTATAATATTCAGATCAAAGAGGAACAGAGAATTGGTTCTACAAGCACAATGTGAATGATTTCAATGATTCAATGATAATGATATATATAGAGAGAGAAAAGGATTGGGGCTCTCTCCAGAAGGTAAAAAGAGAAGTGGTTGCATATTTAAAATGAAAGTTTGAAACAACTAATAAGCCAAAAAAAAGCTTTCCATCTCTCAAAGATGAATTTTTTAATATGCAGATCTTCTCTTTTGGTATTATTTTACATCTCTCAAAGATTTGAACACAATAAACAATAATTATGTACCTTTTGTACAGTTGCATATAAGCAAAACTAATAAAAGAATCTCGTCCTGGATAGTATGGTAGATTGCAGGCAGTTGAGAATATTGAATTCCTGCCAGTACATGATCATAAAACTGAAGTAAAACAGGTTTTTGCATGTTTGATGGTACAGTAAAGCAGTAACGAGTCGATGGACAAGGTTTCGGATCACGACAGGCAATGCCGATTGTGGTCGAGGTTGATGGAATAGAAGGGAAAGTATGAGTTACCTTGTGGGAAAAGGACATGTATCAGCATGTCAAGAAGTAAACGCAAAGAGCCTATCTACAATCTTTGTACGACAAATTGGACACTCGGAACATGCAAGTGAACAAGATTTACATACTGCAGTTTCAGAAAGCCGGAAATTAGAATCAGGAACTGAACTGTAGGAGTATTTTTAGAAGGTTTAAGAAAACTTACAGCAAAAATGTCGACATGGAAGAAGAATTGCTGCGGTTGGCAACTCGAAACAAACTTTACACATGTGTGAATTCGTATCAACGTTTCCTAGGCACTTGAGATCCTTTTCCTTCATCTCTTGCATCCGTGCCTGAAAAGTATGTCACTAAAATGAATTTCTATGAAGGGTGGGAATAATCGAAACATATTGCACACCTGATGCTGAAAAAAATTTCATACCTTTAGGCGAACAACCAATGGTTCCGGTTCTTCCTCACGAGTTTCTTCTGGTTTTTTCGAATCATCAACAGGATCAGCGTCTTCTTTAGAGATGGTCAGAGTTTCATTATCATTTGTCGTTGTTGTATCGATAATATCGTCCATTCCAGAATCCTGCCTTGCATCACTTTTAACATCTGAGATAGCTCCACCTCCACCCTCTTTCTTCAACTTAGCAACCAGTACCCACATATTGGCCAAATCATTTTCGAGAGCTGCCTCCCTTTTCTTTGCCTCTTCCATTTTCTTGCTGTAATCATTTTCGAGAAGTTCCTTTTCGGCTAAAGCAGCCTCAAGGGCTTCCTCTCTTTGTTTCCTTGCGTGAAGTTCCATTTTCAAATCATCTGGATCAAGATTCCAAAAATCAAAATCGTCACAGGCTGCCGCTGAAACATCATTAGATCGGCCAGAGAGCCTCCCCTTCCTTCCAGGTCTCGCACTGTCACTATACTTACGATTCCCACCATAATTATTCTGTGTATTTTTAGAGTGTGTCAATTCTTGAGCACTCAATAACTCCTTTTCTAATTTTGAATTTTGCAAGGAGAGCTTGGTGACTTCAGCTGCTAAATTTTTCAACTCAACGGCAGCAGCCGAGGCTAGCTCCTTCGCGTAAGAAGCTTCTTCTGCCAATTTTTGATTCTGTACATGCAACCCACTTATTTCTTCTGAAAAGTGAACTGATTCCAATTTCAGATTTTCATTCTCAATCTCCTGCTTAAATAAACAAGCTTCAGTAATCCAGACACAGCCCTTTCTCCAAGTTATAAAAAAAACATCAAATATGTATATATAGATTACCTTTTTTTTTTTTTTTTTGAAAAGGGAAACAAACATATACAGGTCACATTACTTTCTATAATAGACTAAAGAAACAAAGATACAGAATAAACGAGTCAAGTTGTAAAGAAGCATACAGTACAGCGACTCATCCTTATAAACTATCAACGGTCTCATTCAATCATGGCAGTAATACTATAGAGAAAGCATCAAGAATCAGTATCGACAAATCAACTAGAGTAGTCAACCAAAAGTGAAAAGCCTTGCCTGAGATTGAATCTTCTTTTTTAATTCTTCGATATATTTTTCTGGAAGACAATGTTCAGATGAAGTTGGCAATTTATTGCTAGTAACTGAAGTCAACTGATGCTCTAAGTGTTCTACTTTCTCCTGTAATTCTTTGTTCTCTGCACACTGCCAGCAGACAAATATGGAAACAAGTGATGTTCCAAAACTAAACAAAGGGAGAACAATGAGAAGGAAGCTTGTTAATTAAGGTACAAATACAAATGCTCGAAGAATTTTCTACTACAGGTATATAGTGGAAAATAGGGAACAAAAAGAGATGGCAACAAACCTTATTCTGCAATTGCTCTTGAAGAACACGATTGTCTGCCGTTTTGATCTGAATCAAGAGAAGAAAGTAAATAGATAAGAGATTTTGCAATTATCTGGGGTGTGGTGATCGTGTATCCTACTATTGGACCAGCAGCATGCATTAAATCAACCTTTCAATCAGTTGAACAACATTGCAGTATCAAAGTCCTTTAATTAATATAACTCAGAAAATTTACCTCCAGCTCAAAGTCCTTTTCACTGCACTGAGTCATTAATCTTGTAACAGTCTGCAACCATACAAAAACAGTAAAAAAAAACCTAATTAAATTTCTAATAAAAGTAAATTGAAGTACTTGAAGGAAGGTCAATGAGCTCAAGGAAGCAGCACCTGCTGCATTTCAGCCACTGATGCACTAGAAACTGAAGACTTGTCACCCTCAGCAATTCGTTGTTCCAAAGCCCTCATTTGCCTCTTCTTTTCTTGAATTTCATGTTCTAAGTCCTGGATCTGGATGAAGGAACGTGGACATGAGTAAAAATGCAGCAAAGAAAGAAAACTCATGACAAACCATACCTGAACTTTAGAACCATCAGGATCATCAACAGACTGCTCAACCAAGCGTTTCAGTGTGCTGGTTTTAAATGCAATCTCTCCAGCAAGCATCTTAACTTGCTCGACCAGCAGATCCATCTGATCTGACATTGACATTTCGTCCTACAGTACAATATAAACAATCATTTTAAAATTCATAGCTCATAGTTCTAAGAAAACCGAGAAACCTTCAATAGAAAAAAAAACCGTGATAAAGAAAAAGAAAACAAGAAACCGGCAAAAAGCCTTGTGAGCTCTCATCGCTGGATAAACAGATATGATATAATTGAGTACATTGTAAACTGCTATTGTTGCGCAGATGAAAATTGAAAAAAAAAAAACTTCAAAGCTTTCTGTAGATATTTAATTTGTGAAGAGAAACTCATAAACATGTAACACATCACAGAGAGATTAAAGCACCAATAATTTCACTCACGTTAGTTGATCCAGTGATTACACTACCAGCTGGTAAGCCTTCACCGTTCAACTGAATTGAAGAAACATCTGAGTGAAGAATTGAAGATGGATCATTTTGATTCTCGCTTTCGGAAAGCAATTCTTGGGGGACCTCAAACTTCTGAAAAGGAAATTTGAAAGATGAGCAATAGTTTATTATTCTCAAACTGAAGTAAGAACTGCAAAATGTCAGTCGCTTAGAAATAGGAAAAGAGGCCGCTGGACCAAAAATTCAGTGATGGAAGTTGTATCTGCTTCGTTGGATATTAGATGTTTGAAACATGGCAAAAAAAAAAAAAAAAAAACTAACTAACTGAACACTGTTTTATTCTGCACAAGTAACAAAAATTATAATTTGAATTGTAATTTATCCAAATAAAAACAGACAATGATGATAATAATAATAATAATAATTGTCGTTGCACAAGTGTATGGAGGCAGAACAACCATGGATTCCAGTCATAGACCATAAAAAATGTTTAATGTGCAGAACAAGGCAATCTTAGATGAGAGTGCTCATCTTGGATCTTCTAAGCACTAAATTTGTAAGTTCTTCACATTTGTGATGGCAATGACAATCACAAGAGAAGAAGTAAATGTGTATACCTAAGTTGAAGAAAAGTTATATAGGAAACTTACATCATCAAAAGAAGATTTGTTCCTTTGATGACTAGGAACGTCACTCAAACATCCAGGAATAGAATTCTTAGAAGAGACTAGTATGAGTTTAGTCAGCCTCTGAATCCTACTCATGAGAGCAACCTTAGCTTCTTCTTCCTCCTCTAATCTTGATTGCATTTTCACTTGACCTGCTTCCAACTATATAACAATACAAGAATAAACAAATTGAAATAGGATTCAGAAAATAGTAATCGAACCACCGAACATGAGCGCAGAAAACACAGACTTGTTGCCTCAAATTCATTATCTCCTCATGATTAACACCAACAATGACCCCCCTTTTCAACTGATCAAGCTCTTGCTTGAGGGTTGATATTTCTCTCTGATACTTCTTTATCAAAGATTTTTCATCAATTATCTGAAAATGCAATAAAGAAGAGTTCAGAAAAGTGTAAAAAATCATTTGATCAACAAACATTTTCTTCTAACTTCATGTTGAAAAGAACTTCAATAAACCTTATTGCGCGAGGCATAGATTTCAACTCGTTTGGCCCTGCTAGCAAACTTCAATGTATTGTGAGTTTCCTCCATGTTACTGGATGCAGGAGTTACTGTGCAAATAAGCTGAAGATAATTTGTGTAAATCAAAAGGAAGTTGGCAAGTTTTATTGCATAAATATTCAAGGTAAGTAAAAGGAAAGCAGATGACAATAAATAAAGATGATTCATCTATAAGTTCCATCTACGAGAAGCATGCACTACAAAAAAGTTGTTTCTAAATCAAATACTCACTGAAACGTGTCCATGACCACTGAGTGAGGATTGTAGAAGACGAGTAAGCTTGGAATCTCGATAAGGAACATGGGATGCCTTCCCCTCGCTTAATTTCCCAATAACCTTCACAGTGCAACCAAATATATAAATTACTTCCATCTTGAGGTATCCCCTACATAAGGGAAACCAATATCACAGAAGTACAAACATTCTCATGAAATATATGAAAATTAAACTTATATGCATTTCGATAGTTAACACTCGCCAACTGCAATGAATGGATGGATGAATTGATGAGATCCTTAAATCAACAGGCACGTAAGACTACAAGGATAAGAGATAGTGAAGCAAAACTTGGTTTTCTAAAGCAGGATCAGGATGATACAGATCCTAATTGTACGGTTGTATTTGTTAGGGAAAGAGTGCAAAAATATTTAATCAACACAAAAAAGCCATATAAAAAGGCACCTACTGTTCCAAGAGTCAAAAGACTTTTGTTTATGTAGGCTCCTTCCTTTCTCCTCAGTCCAGTAGTCTCGGTCTTTGAGCTCTCTGACCCAGCTAAATCAATCAAATTCTGTTGCATGGAGTTAATATTAATCAAAATGGCACATTCAAGTTTAGTAGCACTACATATCAGAATGAGAGAGGTCCGATCTTACAAGCTGAGAGAAGATGACACCGTCATACTCATCACCATGTGCACTACTTTCAATCATCTGCAAGAGCATACTGCACTCTTAGTTTACAGAGGCAGAACGATGGGGAAGAATGCACGAGAGAGTGAAAGCAACCACAAAATCTGATAAGCATGCCTCTTTGCACCTCTGTGTGTGAGCATGTCTATTGGAATGTATGTATTTGGTTTGGGTATGTAATAATTCATGTTTCTATGAATGTATTTATGTACTGATAAAATGTACACTGGCATAAACCATGTGTGTATATTTCTACGAGCATAGATGCTAAAATATGTATCAATGTACATATCTTCGCATCCATTCGTAAAAAAAAGTTTGCACTCGGAATTCCACAACTAATTGTTTTTATAACACAAATATGTTGTTAAAATCAGGGGGAAGGGGCCAAATACTAAGGTCAAGATTGTCAGTTTGGAGTTCCTAAATGCACTTCCCAAAAGTTTATAATTGGTAACATAAAGAGGTGACGTCTAGATGCACATTGCAGAAAGCAATTTAAATCATGGAAAACAATCTTCATTTTGAAATAGAAATAAAACCATAGCAAAGAAATTTACTGAAGAGCAAGCAATTGGATACTCCAACAACAAGGAAATCATTAGTTTTACCAGCGTAAAGATGGTGTGACTCCGGCTACTAAAAAGATTGAAATTATTTGATCCAACGTGACGATGCTCTGCCATTTAAGACATTTAGCCATAAACCACATATACACATAAAAGGGCCCAATGAGAAGAGAAATGGAGTGGAAGCAGAAGTTCCCAATAAATACCTTCTCCAGCGGCTATAAATGATAAAGCATGTCCAGGAGATAAAACCACTTCTTCCTTTATACCCTCAACATAAGTGCCCTAATTGATGACGGCAGCATAAAATATACAATTATAACAAAGCAAAAATAGTTTACAAGGTGATAACTACGAGGACAAGTAAGAAAAGCACCTGTGCATCTTCCCTAACACGCAAATTCTGGGCTGTTGGATCTAACAAGTCATTTATCACCTGGTATGAAGAATGCAAATATGATTACGAGTCCAATAACTTTGAAGATTTGGAACTATTAGTACTAGCAGTTTGTACATGATTGTTTAGGATGCCAAAATTATATTCCTTTCATATAAAAACAAGATATCCTTTGACTCTGAACTACATAGGCTATAAACTACATTTACACCAGCCAATGGAACTCGGCGGTAAGTTAAAAGATAAAATAACAATCTAGACATGATCAATCACTGAAGCTCTAAAAGTTTTCAGTATAGAATTACTTACTTCATTGTATATTTCAAGGTAAGATACACGAAGCAAGAATTCCCTTCCAGGAGTCTACACAGAAAAACAACCACATTCATCTATACGGTCAAATATTCACACGGGATTATTAAATTTGTAACAAATAAATATAATAACATGCAGAAGCTAGTAAGAAAAATAAGCTAATAAAGAAAGGGTTAATTAGAGTAAAGCAAAAGGCATGCAAAAAAAATTTCATTTATAACAATCTTTCCTTCATATTTTATGCGAATAGCAAAAATCAATTCATAAATATCAATATTTATTCAATGATATACAATAAAATGTATTTATTCAATGTTAAGGCAGCATCTCTAACTCTTTTAAGAGGCCATAGATTTGGATCCCCACCCCGAATTTGTGATGTATCGTTCTCAAAAAATAAGATGGATAAATGTATTTGATAACCATGAAAGAAATAATGGATAATACCAGACAGACAATTTAGCCCATCAAATATCAAAAGGATTTCGTTATTATTTCTGATAAAGAATTAAGTACTTCCTTAGGACTGACTTGTGCCTTAGCTAGCCCACCAAACAAAAGCACAAAAAGTTTCAGAAAGGACTCATCCCACACCGACCCCCTCCTTCTAAGCTTTTTTTCATTTCTAAAATATACAAGATTTTAAAAAAGCTAAAGAAGAGATACACACACACACACACACATATATATGTTTTTTTATATATTTGACATACACATTTTATACTTTTTCATTTACTTCTCAGAAAAAACTGATTGAAATAAGTATCGGGCCCTTTTAGACTTGAGTAGAGCTCATCACGGAGGGGTCATGACCACAAGCCATTACGTGCCTACTATCTTTCACAGTAGGCTCAGTCTTGGCAACCATCAATATAAACAGATGATAAACTACATACAAACTACAGAATGTGAACATTTTTTGTGCAATTGTAAGACAAAGCAAGCCAAAGTTTTTTAAAGACAAAATTAATGTTTTTTTTTTTCAAAAACCAGAGCACAAAAAGAAGAATTACCAAAACAATAACATCGACCGAAAGAATACTTGGCAGTTTAGAACTCAAATGATGTTAAGCATCTTAATGAACAACAATAACTGCCCACAAGATAAGAGTTTTACGAAAAAAATTATCAAGAAATTAAGAGAACCTAATTAAAAAGACATCAACAAGGCAAAGAACAAGATAATACTATTCAATGTCTCACTTCATTATGCCAGGACACTTACATCTTGGATGATGCTGAAAACATCTTTTATAGCCAGTGGTATGATACCTGGAGAGTTTTGATCTCCCTGTGAAAATTATTTAGACAAGCAAATCAATAACATTACCAAGGCACCAAAATAAGGTCTGCTAAGCTATCATTGGGGGAGGTATTAAAGTATTAAAAAAAAGAAAAAACGAAAAAAGATAACACCATGGTAGAAAAAGTGAGGAAGAGAAACTTATTGAATCGTCTCATAACAATGTCATATTGGCTGTCAGGCAAATTACCTTGTGTCTCTCAACCAAACTCATCACTCTCTGCCAATCAAGTTTCAAATCTAACACCAACTTCTAGTTCCAAAAAAATTGGAAATGGCGTAACTGAAAAAATAAATAATCTAATAACAATTGCTTCATGACTAAGAATCTTTCAATATAAATGTCAAATAGTGTTACTACTCACTTTTGAAAGTCCCTTTTTGTAGTTTCCAGCTGAAAATAAAACGGAAACCCTAATATATGTGTAATTAGCATTTAGCCCTCAAAACTAACCAACAATTATAAATTAACACCAGATGGCAAAAATTGGAGGCTGAAAAAATCAAATGCCAAATTTGATTCAACAAGAAAATTAGGGCTCATCATCTCTCCGGCAACTTCAATGTAGAATTCAAACTCCTAATAAGGCTCTTATAAGGACATGAATATTAACGGTTAACAAAGCAGTTAGTGGTTAGAACAAGCTGAACTATTATAATCTGGTTTGCCATCAAACAGTCCAGGGTTACTACGCATAATAATTGCAATTAACAAACTCTGTTTTTGGGCAAATCAAACTAAATAATTTTTGTAGAAACGCTCTCAAAAAGATTAGACATGTGGGCATGATGCCAAAGAATCGTACGTACATGCATAGTGTGCGTCTTCCCACTGCTTGTCACACCGTAAGCAAATACAGTTCCTGCATAACAGAAAACAGCTTATAAGATCCTTCAATTGTTAGATTTAATCAAGTTCTCCTCCTAGATATCGAAAATTATCTCTATCAGTCTAATAATTCTTCCATGATCTTACATAAAAACTTTAACGACACTACTTGTTATGATTTTGTTTAGTTCAAAGAATGTCTGGATCAGTGAAACGTTTCGCACCATTAACACCCTCCATCGCTGACTTAACGACAGGTTTGGCCGCAATTTCATACACCTCCTGTGAAATCGTATCTGGTCCAAACACCCTATCTGCCACAGAGAAACACCGTCCCCACGATGTTATAAACACGAAAACATACATTGCTGCTACGTTAATCCAAATTCAAATTTAAAAATGAGTACCAAATCCATAGGCCGTGGCCGGATTATACTCATTGCGCACGATCTTGTCCCCGTCCGCATACCAAGCAATCTCATCCCCTTTCAGGAACTCCCTCTCACTGCAAGCATAAGCCCGAAACCAAAACTCAATCAATCGCAAAAACAGCAACACTAAAATCAATCACGGATCAGATTCAACACCCTCCGATCTCTCCACTTACCTCAAAGGCCGAAACCGAATCGTCACCGAAATGCTATCTCCATTCCTCAGCTCATCCACAGGCTCAGCAATCAAATCATCAGAAATAAACCCAACCGGCGAGCAATCACCATAACCTCCACCTCCATAGTGCATTGAATCCGAAACCCCTCGGCCATGAGCCATCGATCGAGAACCAAATCCACCGCCCATTCCATAATGCGAAGACGCCGAACTCGAGCAAGGTCGAGGAATCATCTTCCCGTTCGTGAAAGAACTGGGCGATGGACTCGAATAGTAAGAAGAAGCAACAGATTTCCGATGAGAAAACGGCGAACTACTCCGCGTTCGGGACGAAGACGCCATAGACTGAATCAGGCAAGTCAGTGAGGACTCTGATAGCAAAATGCAAATCAAATCAAATCAAATTAAAAAATAAAAAAGAAGGAGAATAAGAATCAGAAGCAAGCAAGAAAAAAAGTGTCAGAAAACTCACATGGTTGCACAAGCAAAAGCGAAGAACATTGAGAATCCCTTTTCTTCTTCTTCTTCTTCTCTTTTGTCTGTGCTAATAATTTGTTCAACGCTTTAAGCTACCTCCCATGGAAGACTTTAGAGAGAGAAGTTAGAGATTGTTTCGTCTTCTTTAAGACAGCGGGCGTTACAGAGAAATGGATAGTGAGAGAGAGAGAGACAGATTATATTTTTAAAATTTTTAATTTAAATTTTGATTAATTTTTGTTTATATATATATATTTAAAGCGGGATGACGTGGCGGACAACTGGGGTTGTTTTTGAAATGGGGAGAAAAAAAAAGGACTTTTAAGAAAATAAACGTGAAATTGTTTTATTTTTAAATTTAATACGAATTTTAATTTTTAAATATTTTTTTTTTTAATTACGTTGCAAATGAAGTGAAATTGTTACATTTTTTTTTAATTTATAGAACATAATGAACGGAAAAGAAAAGGAATTTCAACATTATTTAAAATGTTTTAATTTAATTAATTGATATTTTTGAGTCAACCTTATTATGAATATTAAAAATATTTGACATTTATAATCGATGTTTGTAATAGGTTGTGACTGGTGAATATTTGATATTTGAAATTTATAAGATTTTAGTTATATTGATGTAGCATGTATTATAAATAAATTTTAATTTTTAAATAATTAAAAACCAACAAATCGATGACTTAACTTAACCCAGCCCAATCAACGTTATAGAGGGTTGGTTAGATTGAGTTAAGTTATGAACAAGTTACTTAGGTCACCGATATTTAGGTTGGTCCAGTATATTTTTCAAACCTAATTCGTAGTATTGTTTTTTTTATTAAAATAGTTCTTTTATTTTTATTTCATTTAGTATTATATCAAAATATAATGGTAACATGTAACAAAATTTAATATTCAATTTAACAAAATTAAAAGAATGTAACTATGAGAGAGAGAGACGGGAGAGGCGCGCGGCGGAGAGTTTCCAGTACCATGTGATTGTGGGGCTGCCACCCCGCACTTTACACATAGGACCTGGAGGGGCAAATGTAACGTGACAGTACAAGCATGTTCCAGAGCCACACGTGGGGCTACTTTCGTCTTTTTGTACATTCCCCGCCGCTTCCTCTCCCACGCGCTACCACGCGCCGCCGTCCTACTCCGTTTATTAATCTCTTAAAAATACAGCTTTAAAATTTCAATTATTAGCCAACCAAAAAGTTGGCTACATTACACTTAATTTCGTCCCTGGAATCCTAAAAAAAATCCTTATTTTGAGATAGGTAGAAATTCGAAACTCGAGCTTGGCTTTCGAATCGTATACGTGACGAGTTTCTACTTCATACAGCTTGAGTTTATGTACTATTAAGCAAGTCGAGACACTCTTTCGAAAACGAGATTACCACTAACTTAAATAAAAAAGAAATATTACTCATAAATGCAACCTCTCTTCACTATTTTCATGCACCATTCAATATCAGCGGAGCGGAGAGAGCTAAATGACGTAAATACCTGTAATCGAGTTTTATTAAAAAGGGTCCCTAACTCTTTAACAAACCAAAGCATGAATGATAATAACGAGTAAAATATTTTTTAACATGCAATTTAAAAACAACTGTGAACCAAATAATTACTCGAATAAAATATTTTTTTAATACACAATTTTAAAAAATAGATGATTTAATAGAATATTTTTAGAATTTTATAAAATAAAAAGTTAAGAAATTAATAATAAAAAAAAGTGTATTATTAATTTATTTAATATTAATTAAAAAAAAAAAAAAAAAAAGGAAAACCCTTTAACCACTCTATGGTGGGATTAGGAAGGGTGAGCTGAAAATAGAGAATTAAAATTTGTAAAATGTTTGGTTGTGGGCATAAAGCAACGTAAATCAAGATGGGTTTGTTTTAACTAACCAACAACCTCTCCTTTATATTAATATTTTATTTTTTTATTTTTTAATATATTGTGTTATTATGATAACTTAAAAACTTTATTTTAACCTATTTAGCTAACTCTTTTTCATTATTATTTAATGTTTTCTAAGGTTTTCATACTCTTATAAAGGGTGTTTCGTTCTCCTCCCAAACCAATGTGGGATAATATCACAATCCACCCCCTTTAGGGCCAACATCCTCCCCGGTACTCGTTCGTTTCTCCACCCGATGTGGGATCCCCACCAAATTCACCCCCCTTTAAGCCCAGCATCCTTGCTGGCACACTGCCTTGTGTCTACCCTCTTCAGGGAACAACGTCCTCACTAGCACATTGCCTGGAACCTGGATCCGATACCATTTGTAACAACTCAGGTCCTCTGCTAGCAGATATTGTCCTCTTTCAGCTTTCTCTCTCAGACTTCCCCTCGAGATTTTAAAACGCGTCTACTAGTGGAAGGTTTCCACACGGGGTGTTTCGTTTGCCTCCCTAAATAATATGGGATATTACAAAACTAACCCAATCAAACCGTCATGATTTAAATTTGGTAGTCTGAGAAAATAAGAACAAATTTTAAAATCATTACTAATTCACCCACAAACTTGAGCAAAGGAAAGTTCTAGATTCCCTCATTTTAGGATATTAGAAAATGAGAAAAAAAAAAAAGAAAAAAAAAAGAAAAGCAAAGCTCATAAGCTTGGAGAAAGAGGTTGAAATATGTGGTCCACCCCATGTGAAACATAGCTATGAGCTCGAACTCGATCTAGCTTCGTCGTTGATATATTAAATTACATAATATGAAGTCTTTCAACTTTTTTCATCGACTCGAATAACAATAACTAGGTCAACCCATCATTTTTCTCACACCGAGAATAAGAAATTCAAACCTCTAACCTCTGGATCGTTCAATAACAATGGCAAGAATCTAACTGTATTCCAAAATTTTGTGACAAATAAAAGTGGCGAGACAGACTTTGTCTCACCATTTTCCAGTTCAATAACATTAGACGTTAGAGATCCGTACCACTGACCTCTTGATTGCTCGAAAATATCCAAGTAGCTCAGTTATGATCAGATTAACAATCTCGAGTAGGCATTACCAAACTATTTTAACTACATAAACATTGATCGTATACTATAAATATCACGGGGTTTGTCTCACCCTTTTTCTGTTCAATAACACCAGAAGTAGGAGATTCGAATCGTTGACCTCTTGATCGCTCGAAAGTATATCTCAAGCAGCTGAGTTATGATCAGGTTAACAATCCCGAGTAAACATTATCAAACTACGTCTATTAACTAAACAAATAAATTACCAAATATTATTTGGTTACTAAAGTTGGAGGAATCTAACCCTTAAAAAGGGGTAGACAATGACTGTTCTTGACACTGAGAGGGCCTTAGGGATGGGAGGCTTTACTTGAAAAGGAAGCGATGAGCTGTGGTGAGGTGGGCTTTTCACGTGGGAAGGTGGGCCCCGTTTAAGACAGGACCACGTCATCCTTTTCTCTCTTTTGGGCTCTTAGGAGGACGGGCTGTCCACATTCATGGGCCCAAAAAACTATATAGTAAAGTGATTATATACCACAACTATATAGTTTTGCATTTTTTTTATTCTTATTATATGTGCTTGTTAATACATATTATTCTAAGGAAAAATATTTTTATTTAAAACTATACTAAATATTTGTAACATTTGATTAATCACGAACTTCTTAGGAGTGTTCAAAGGGTGGGATTGAATCAAGTTGAGACATTTTTTTTTACTAAACTCAGTTGTTCGAATGGTAAAAATTTTCAACCTAAACAACCTTTATTAAATAATGAACTCAACTAAATAGTAACTTTTTTGGATTGGGTTTGTTTGAGTTGTTTTTAAGTAAAAGTAACAAAAACAAACATTTATTTATTTATTTTTAAATATTTAATTAAAATTTGTAACTCAATTTCTATATATATTTTTAAAAATTAAATTTTTAAAAAATAATATGAAATTAAACAAAAATAAATGTATATAAAAATGTAAAAATATATATTTTAAAATTAATAATAAACTAGTTTGAAGAAAAGAGAAAAAACGGTTTTATTTTATTAGAAAAGATATTAATATAATAAAACAGGGGTGTTGCGAGAATCGAACTCGCGACCTCTCGCACCCGAAGCGAGAATCATACCACTAGACCAAACACCCGTCGATGTTCGATTTCAAATTTTTATTATATATTTACTATAATAAGTTTTATCTGATATTTTTCTTCTCAATTTCTATCAGTTTCAGGCGCCAGGAACAAGGAGGAGCGAAAATGGGAGCTTCGATAATGTCTTCTCCCTCTCATTCTCACCTCATCCACTCTCTTCTTCTCCGGTCAGTTCCTTCTTCTCTCTCGACTTTCCTCTCTAAACCCTCCGCCGCCATCTCAGCCGCTTGCTCCCATCAATTTAAACCCAACAGTTCTATCTTCCTCATTCGCCAATCTCCTCACCGTTCCCGGTCTTTTAGTCCCTCAGCATCCGTTTCATTCTCTCGCTCCTTTTCTTCCACCATTTCTGATACCTCTGCGGTCGGATTTGAAGACGACGATGTAATTGACGATGACGACGAAAGTGATTACGGAGATGAAGTTGAAATCGAAGATTTCGAACTGGAAGACAATACGGTTGAGGACGGATTGGAAACTGCTGTGGCTTCAGACTCGTCTCCGGCGGTGGTGAGTAGAAGTGAAGTGAAGAATATTCCGAGTTTGACGGTTAAGGAGAAGAAAGAGTTGGCATCATACGCTCATAGCTTGGGGAAGAAGCTGAAGAGTCAGTTGGTGGGAAAATCTGGCGTCACTCCAGGCTTGGCTACTTCTTTCATCGAGACACTTGAAGCCAACGAGCTTCTCAAGGTTTGTTCATTCTTTCAATGTTCTCTTCTCTGTTTGATCGAGTTATTTCTTGGCTGATTTGATACCCGTAAAGTCTATATGGTTTAAGAATTAGGGTTCATATAGCAACCATTTTAGGGGAACCAGTGCTGTGAATTTCAATTGTCTTTGCAATTTTTATCTCCTCTTCTTCTTGAACAATTTGAATAGAAATGGCATTCTGGACTTAAAGTGCTTGTTCGCAGTTAGGAAAACAATTACATTGTTTGTTGGAGAAATGAAATTCTTCTGTTGAAACGTAGTTTAGAGCTACTATAGAAAATTTATGGGTTGATCAACTGAAGGGAATGGAAAATGTTTGCATCTAAACTGCAGTGTGGATGAACAGTTTGACGAATAGACATTTTGTGAATACTCTGTTGTTCTTTTTATTTTTGACAAGAAACAAAACTTATCATGAATTAATGAAACAAAGGATCAGAACCCCCAAAATAAATTGAATCCTGAAAAGAGAATCCAACAACAACAAAAAAAAAAAAAACTTAGATGTGTTGGATGAACATCGGCTAATTTAGGGAATGATCATGAGTTTATAATCAAGGAATACTCCACTGGTTTGAGGTCTTTTGGGGAATCCCAAAGCAAAGCCATGAGAGCTTATATTCAAAGTGGACAATATCATACCATTGTAGAGAGTCGTGTTCATCTAACATGGTATCAGAGCCATCTCCTAAACTTAGCTATGTCAATAGAATCTTCAAATGTCGAATAAAGGATTCCAAAAGAAAAAAAAAAGGAGTCGAGACTCCTCGAAGGCATAGTAAAAAATGACTAAGACTCCAAAAGAAAAGAAGTCGAGCCTCAATTAAGGGGAGGCGTACTTTGTTCAAGGGGAGGTGTTGGATGTGTTAGAATTGGTCAATCCATTAGAATAGCTTGAAGTTAGTCATGCCATAAGAATAGGCTTACTTCGTTAGTTTCCTATGAAATCGGATCTATTAGTTAATCTTTTGCCAATATAAATAGAATATGTCCTCAATAGTGTGAGGTACAGTTTTGCATAAACTTGATATGGTATCAGAGCAAAATACAACACAGGGACTTCCAAAGAAGTCGGTGCGAGAATAAAAGCCACTTGGCCATTGGAGAGTGAGGTTAACGCTTTAAGATTAGAGGCGAGTGTTCGTATTTGACGGAGGAAAATGGCATAGGAGAGATGCACACCAGAGTTGGAGTCGACGAGAACGGCAGCATTTGAAGGAGGAGGGGACGATTGAAGGAGAGAAAGGGCGTGTTCGGTAACGGAGAGAGGCTGAGATAATGGCGGAATTAAGAGAGGTGGTCGGAGGCTATGGAAAATCTTCGTCTGAGGACAGAAACCGCTTCGATGATCAACGAAATGGGCGGCGTTTAAGCTGGGATTCCGATCTGCCATGGAAGTGGACTCGAAGAAAGTGATGCGCGATCGAGCACGCGGACGCTGATCCAACTTATTTTATTCAAATTAGTTGAGAATGTTTTGGATTGAACTTCAATATGTTTCGTTCTAGCATGAAATACTGGATTTGAAGTTAAATATGTAGCTCCGAGGTTGTCACACCAGAGGCGAGGAGCCTTTGATTGATACACGCCCAGTTCCTTCAGTAATGACTTGATCCAAATCATTTCTGCAGTAAGATTCGCAATGGCCTTGTATTCTGCTTCGGTGCTTGATCTTGACACTGTAGCCTGTTTTCTGGAACTCCATGAGATTAGATTTGCTCCAAGAAATACAGCAAAGCCGCTAGTTGAACGTCGATCATCGGGACAACCAGCCCAATCAGCATCAGAAAACCCCGACAACATCATGGTTGATTTCTGAATTTTCACTCCTAATGCTAGTGTGCCTTTAACATAACGAAGAATTCTCTTCACAGCACCCCAATGAGCATCAGTAGGTGTATGAAGATATTGACACACTTTATTGACAGCAAATGCCAAATCAGGCCTAGTCATTGTCAAATATTGTAGTGCTCCCACTGTACTTCTGTATTTGAATTGTTCTTCAGCTGATAAGGGTATTCCTTGTTCTCTGAATAATTTTTCAGCAGAACCCATTGGTGTAGACATAGGTTTGCATTTTTCCATGTTTACTCTTTTCAACAAATCTAAGGCATATCGTCTCTGTGACAGTATGATACCATCTCGTGTTTTCTTGACTTCAATACCCAGAAAATACTCAAGATCACCCAAATCTTTTACTGCAAAATCTATTTTCAATTTCTGAATCAACCTTTCGGTTGCTTGATCAGAGGAGCTCACAATAATTATATCATCAACATAGATGAGCATATAGATAGTTATCTCTCTGTTTTTGAGAATAAAAAGAGATGAATCAGCTACTGAAGCCTTGAAGCCTAACTCAATAAGTTTTCCAGTCAACCTTGAATGCCAAGCTTTTGGGGCTTGTTTCAGGCCATAAAGGGCTTTCTTGAGCTTGCATATGTAATTCTTTGGTTTGGCTGAGTCTTGAAATCCTGGTGGTTGTCGCATGTACACTTCCTCTTTCAGAATTCCATGCAAAAATGCATTTTGGATATCAACTTGTCTCATATTCCAGCCCTTGGTTACTGCTAGCGAAAGAATGACCCTGATTGTTGACGGTTTGATCACAGGGCTAAAAGTATCAGTGTAATCAACACCAAATCTTTGCTTGAATCCTTTGGCAACTAATCTTGCTTTTAATCTTTCAACTGACCCATCTGCTTTTCTTTTCACTTTATACACCCATTTACTATCAATGAGATTTATTCCAGGTTTGGGTGGAACTAGATCCCAAGTGGCATTTCGTTTTAGCGCTGAGAGCTCATCATTCATTGCTCCTCTCCATCTTGGATGTTGCATGGCTTCCTGCAGGTTTCGAGGTTCAGTAGCAGTCTCTATGATCGGAGTTGTGATAGTTACAGCGCTTGCGAATTTTCTTGAGGTTTCTGAATATCTGATAGTTCCATCAGTGAATTGTTTAGCTTGTACAATGTTATTTCTCAACCTTGTTCGCATTGGATGTTGACTAGCTGCTTCAGTTGGTTGATCAGACACATGTTCATGAGTTTGGTTTTGAGCATTGATCGAACTGCTCTCAGCTTCATATTCTGCAATTTCCTCTGAACTTCTTGTATTATCTGCAGAAGATAAGCTGACACCAGACAAGTTGTCACTAGCAATATTATCAGTTTGACCATCATTCATATGGGAATTACTAACAACTGGTTCAATATCTGTAAGAGCATTTTCAGTGTAAAAACTAGCAAGTTTGGCTAAGGCTGGAAGTAGAACAGGATGATGTGGATTTGTGGTTTTGTTTGGTGGCTTAGATTCTTCAAAAGGAAAAACATTTTCATCGAAAACCACGTCTCTAGAGATGTAAATACGTCCTGTACTTCTATTTAAGCATTTATATCCCTTATGAGAAGAACTATAACCCAAGAATATACATCTAGTAGTTCTGAAACTCAGTTTCTTGTTGTTGTAAGGCCTTAAATTAGGCCAGCAAGCACAGCCAAACACCCTAAGCATGGAGTAGTCTGGACTTTTACCAAACAATTTATGAAGTGGTGTGTCTTGTTGTATGGTTCGGCTGGGCATTCTATTTATAAGAAAGCAAGCTGTGTTGAAAGCTTCATCCCAGTAGGATAGAGGCATGTTGGCTTGAGCGAGTAAAGCAAGGCCAGTTTCTACAATGTGTCTGTGTTTTCTTTCGACTAACCCATTCTGCTGGTGTGTGTGAGGACAGGAGATATGATGTTCAATGCCTGTGGATTTGAAATAATTGTGTAACCGATGGTATTCACCCCCCCAATCTGATTGGACGGAGCGAATTTTGGTATTTAGCATAGTTTCAACATGTTTTTGAAATTGAAGGAACACAGACTCAACATCAGATTTGCATCTCAGAAAGTAAATCCAAACATAACGACTAAAATCATCAACAAAGGAAACATAATATTTGGAATTATTTACTGACGCAATGGATGGACCCCATACATCAGTGTGAATTAATTGAAGGGGTGCTGTAGATACATGCTGAGAAGAACCAAATGGCAATTGATGTGCTTTCCCTAATTGACAAGCATTACAAATTGAGGAAGAGGGAATATTAGTATCTATAGCTAAATTATTATCTTGTAGAATTCTAATGGTAATTGGAGATGCAGGGTGCCCTAGCCTTCTGTGCCATTGTTCTTTCGAAAGTTTGGCTGTCAGCAAGGCTTGACTGAAATTATGCGGTAGAACGTATAGGCCATTCTTACATCTACCGTGGAGCAGGAGTTTCTTCGTGACTCGGTCCTTAACCAAAAAATAGTTTGGGTGAAATTCTACAACAGCATTATTATCAGATGCTAGTCTTTGTACTGAAATTAGGTGCTTATTGATTTTAGGAACATATAGGATATGTTTCAGAACAAGAGATGAACCAGAAATTAATGAATTCCCAATATGAGAGATAGACAAACCTGCGCCATTTGCAACCTGAATTTGGTCGGTGCCAGTGTAGCGTTCTCTGGTGGTAAGCCTCTCTAGGTCATTGGTGATATGATCTGTGGCTCCAGTGTCAACATACCAGTTTGTGTCACTAGTGTATCCACTTGTTGCCAAAGCTGCTTGTTTGAGATTATTTTCGGCTTGATATGCCTGATCAAATCTGTGCCAGCATTGCAAAGCATCGTGATTGGGCTTACCACAAATCTGACAGACAATGCCTGAGCTGCTTTGTGTCTTTGATGGTTGACGTCCAGGATTGTTCACAGTACGCCTTGATTGTCCATGACCACTATTTAACTGACGACTACGACCGCGACTACCTCGACCTCCATTGGCACCTCCACGAATGGATATCCTATTGACATTGTTAGCAGATGAAAGTTGCTCAAATGTACCCTTACGCAAGTGCCGCATCTCATAGCTCAGCATGTGAGCATACACGTCGCTGACAGTGTATACATCTGTTCTGGTTGTAATGCTTGTGACTAGAGGATCATAATCTGGACCAAGTCCTTGCAGCATGTAGGCGATGAGTTCTTCATCCTCTATTCGCTTGCCAATGGCAGCAAGTGTATCACCAAGATGTTTTACTTTACGAAAGTAGTCAGCAATTGTCATGTCCTTTTTCTGGATAGTAGAGAGTTCCATACGGATCTGCATTGCTCTTGCTCGAGATGTGGAAGCAAATTGTCGCTCCAGCGTAATCCAGGCTTCTCGTGCAGTGGTGATTCCAACCATCGTGCTGAGAACCTCCTCAGTGACTGATGAGTTGATGAGGCTGAGTACCAGCTGGTCCTGGGGGTACCAGACTGTGAACTCAGGGTTGATGATAATTTTGCGATTCCCTGTTTCTTCACTTGGTTCAACGGCGATCGTCTGGCTTGGTGCAGGCATGGATCCATCCACAAAACCAACAAGGTTTTGGCTACGCAAGTAGGGAAGGATTTGGGTAGACCACAGTAGATAATTTTCTTGTGTAAGCTTAACACTAATCACCTGACTGATCGACGGAGAAGACATTGTGTTGAATGGGATTGACATGTCTAACAGCAGAGGCTATGGATCTCGTGGATCTTATTTCTGCTCTGATACCATATCAAGTTTATGCAAAACTGTACCTCACACTATTGAGGACATATTCTATTTATATTGGCAAAAGATTAACTAATAGATCCGATTTCATAGGAAACTAACGAAGTAAGCCTATTCTTATGGCATGACTAACTTCAAGCTATTCTAATGGATTGACCAATTCTAACATTGATAGTAAATGGGTGTATAAAGTGAAAAGAAAAGCAGATGGGTCAGTTGAAAGATTAAAAGCAAGATTAGTTGCCAAAGGATTCAAGCAAAGATTTGGTGTTGATTACACTGATACTTTTAGCCCTGTGATCAAACCGTCAACAATCAGGGTCATTCTTTCGCTAGCAGTAACCAAGGGCTGGAATATGAGACAAGTTGATATCCAAAATGCATTTTTGCATGGAATTCTGAAAGAGGAAGTGTACATGCGACAACCACCAGGATTTCAAGACTCAGCCAAACCAAAGAATTACATATGCAAGCTCAAGAAAGCCCTTTATGGCCTGAAACAAGCCCCAAAAGCTTGGCATTCAAGGTTGACTGGAAAACTTATTGAGTTAGGCTTCAAGGCTTCAGTAGCTGATTCATCTCTTTTTATTCTCAAAAACAGAGAGATAACTATCTATATGCTCATCTATGTTGATGATATAATTATTGTGAGCTCCTCTGATCAAGCAACCGAAAGGTTGATTCAGAAATTGAAAATAGATTTTGCAGTAAAAGATTTGGGTGATCTTGAGTATTTTCTGGGTATTGAAGTCAAGAAAACACGAGATGGTATCATACTGTCACAGAGACGATATGCCTTAGATTTGTTGAAAAGAGTAAACATGGAAAAATGCAAACCTATGTCTACACCAATGGGTTCTGCTGAAAAATTATTCAGAGAACAAGGAATACCCTTATCAGCTGAAGAACAATTCAAATACAGAAGTACAGTGGGAGCACTACAATATTTGACAATGACTAGGCCTGATTTGGCATTTGCTGTCAATAAAGTGTGTCAATATCTTCATACACCTACTGATGCTCATTGGGGTGCTGTGAAGAGAATTCTTCGTTATGTTAAAGGCACACTAGCATTAGGAGTGAAAATTCAGAAATCAACCATGATGTTGTCGGGGTTTTCTGATGCTGATTGGGCTGGTTGTCCCGATGATCGACGTTCAACTAGCGGCTTTGCTGTATTTCTTGGAGCAAATCTAATCTCATGGAGTTCCAGAAAACAGGCTACAGTGTCAAGATCAAGCACCGAAGCAGAATACAAGGCCATTGCGAATCTTACTGCAGAAATGATTTGGATCAAGTCATTACTGAAGGAACTGGGCGTGTATCAATCAAAGGCTCCTCGCCTCTGGTGTGACAACCTCGGAGCTACATATTTAACT
Source organism: Cucurbita moschata (assembly GCF_002738365.1). NCBI lineage: Eukaryota > Viridiplantae > Streptophyta > Magnoliopsida > Cucurbitales > Cucurbitaceae > Cucurbita > Cucurbita moschata. The sequence goes on along the minus strand of NW_019268519.1, from coordinate 6,170,118 downwards.
TCAAATCCAGTATTTCATGCTAGAACGAAACATATTGAAGTTGATTTTCATTTTGTTCGAGAACAAGTAGCACGTAAAGCAATGGAAGTTCGGTTCATTTCATCAAGTGATCAAGTAGCTGATATCCTGACAAAACCACTGTCTAAAACTCCTTTTACTACACATTGTAACAATCTCAACATGTACAAGACTTGTTGGGATTGAAGGGGACTGTTAGAATTGGTCAATCCATTAGAATAGCTTGAAGTTAGTCATGCCATAAGAATAGGCTTACTTCGTTAGTTTCCTATGAAATCGGATCTATTAGTTAATCTTTTGCCAATATAAATAGAATATGTCCTCAATAGTGTGAGGTACAGTTTTGCATAAACTTGATAGGATGAAAGTCCCACATCGGCTAATTTAGGTAATGATCATGGGTTTATAATCAAGAATACTCTCTCCATTGGTTTGAGGCCTTTTGAGGAAGCCCAAAGTAAAACCACGAGAGCTTACACTCAAAGTGGACAATATCATACTTGACAATATCATACCAGTATGGTAGGGTCTTAGGGTCTTGTTCCTCTAACAAGATGAACACCAATGGGAAGCATGAAATCTGGAGGACTCAGTGATCAAACCAATGAAAGAACCTTTGAAGCCAAACCATATGTAAAACCAATATAAAAAAGCCTCCCTTGCGTTAGAGAAGAGACTGAAAGAAATTCCTCTAATGCAATTAAAAGCTTTTGAAATGGATTTTCAAAAGCAAACAATGGTATGAATATCTATCAAACTGTGAAAAAAGGGCTCCAAAAACACCTTTGCACCAAAAAGACTGCAGCCTTAACCAAAGCTTAAAGCCTCAAACAGGCAACCAAACGAAGCTGAAACACTTGAAAGACGAAACAAAACACCAAAATCCTTAGAGAAACCAACCAGAGCTTGGCAAAAGTGAACACTGACACAACTTTCGTCACGAACCAGTGAAGGAATTCCATGAAACTTGCGAAATTGGCTGGCATGGAGGGTGGAGGGTAAGTGAAGGGTCATCAACGGATGAAGAGGCAACTTGCTGATTAGAAGGCACCAAAAGCCTCTTACAATATTCTTCAATAAAATTTGAATTCAAAGAATTTTCCTCAAGACATGGTTGGTATGAAGAATACGCCCCAACTTCACGGATATACGACAAAGGATAGGCTGGATTAGGACCCCTTTTTACCTCTTTAACATTCCGGGACTTCGAAGACTCAAAAGGCATAATTACCCTTTAGGTCTCAAATGATAGTCCATTAAAAAAAAAAAAAGCTAAGGTTGACTGTTTTTTTTAATCGGATCTTGTCTGTGAAGACGAATATGTTGGCATCTCGAATCCTGTTTAGTTTTCTGTATGTGAACTTGACTAATGGCTTCGATTTCTGCATTCCACGTAAATGTCGAATATTAGAAAATCCTTAGACCAAAGTAGAATTAAAAGAATTGAACCATTGGATACACAGATCAAAGTTCTGGGGAACTGTCCAGGGGAGCTGGAGGATGTGGTGAGGCAATTGGAGGAATCAACGGGGTCTGTGGTAGTGAGCAAAATTGGGAGAACTGTTATCATTTATAGGCCCAGCATCTCTAAAATGAAAGCAGAGGACGAAAAACGACGTGCCCGAAAAATGTATGTGAGAAAAGAACCCGATCGAGTGAAACTATTTTTGCAGGTAAAGTATATGGATTGACATTCTTGATCTTATCTCAGAATGAATTACTCTTGCTTCTTAAATTCTAATACTCATATTCATGCAGAATAAAGTACAAACACCGAGAAGCTCGAACCGAGGTCGTCGTGGAAGCAGCAGGTTTTGATCTGAAGTAGAATTCACATCTAACAGGTTTGTTTTGAAATTTTATCCATGTAAGTTTTTTGTTACACCGTTCTAAATGTTGCAGTTCCACTAGTTTTTATTTAGTTCATCAATATAGAGGCTTTTGTTCTGCTTTCGTTTCACAGGTTTAGAGTTTAAACAAGATTATAGTGTCTGTGTGAGTTAGTAGGAAGAGCTTAAAATTGGCATAACCGAATATAAATCAAATACATCGAGTTATATAATTATCTCTTGGATATGTATGCACATGCATGTAAACCAAGCTAGGATTGGTACCTATTTATTAAACTTAGAGGGTGTTCATCGTTGGGTTGGGTTGGGTTGAAAGAATTTTTTGGACCAACCCAAAAGTAGGACGGTTGAATTGGTAACCTAACTTAACCTGAAAAACAAAAATAAAAAAAAAATATTATAAAAATATTTTATTTATATTGGAATAGACCTACTTATATGCAGGGTCCTAAATTAATATATATATATATATATATATATATATATATATATTATTATATTATATGATAGAATAAAGTTACAACGAACAGATAAATACAAATTTATTGAAACTAGTTTTTTATTAATCTAATTTTGGAGGTGTGAACTAAAAATAATTGAGACTACGGAAAACACTCGAACAATCAAAATATTTTAAACAACTTTCGATAAAACTTAGTATTTAAAATCATTTACTTTCTATTAAGATTGATAAGAACAATGATGGATGGAAAGTATAGCGACTGGAAAGTGTAGCAACTTAGATTTTTACTAATTTAAAACGGCTACCATCATCATAACATACTTGGTAACAACTTTAGGTTCATAATATGTTTGATAGCTAAGTTAGGGGCTAAAAAGAATTCTAAATTTTTTTCATAAAATTCATTTAAAAATTCAAAAAATAAAAATAATATGCTTTAAAAAAACACAATAATTATTTTATTATACCTAATATTTTTAATACATTAATTTTAAATTAAATATATTTTTCTATTTTTTATTTAATAGGTATAATATATTAAATATTAATTTACACCCTTTAAATTAAATATATTTTTCTTAGTTATATTTAATATCGAAAATTTCAGTTTTTTATTAAACGGATCATTTTTAGGGTTAGTGTTCATGAACTTATTATAAAATTAATTAATTAAACTATTAAATTAATTCATTTATAGAATTCTAAACATTATTTTTATTTCTAAATTTCATATAAGCCATAATATTTGCTCAACAATTTCTAGTTTTGTTAATTAGTTATCAAATATATTTACAAGGTAAATAAATAATATATATATATTGAACAAATTCCTTTAACTGTGAAACCCATATGAGACGGAGTAATAAACGATTCTCCTTTTTAAATTGTTTTGACTCGAAGATGTTGAAATTACGTAAATTATTTGAGTGATGCCTACTAATATCAACCTGAGTGAAAAGACAGAATGGACATGAGATAATAATTCCATATTGATCCGAACCAATCAATGTGCTCCCATTTTTAATAAGATTCCAGCTAGAAGCATACAAGATCGGTGATGTATATGGTAACCATGTATGTCAGGGTATAATTGGTGATTTGACAGCAAAAGCAATAAGAAAGCCGATATAGAATATTATTTCTCGTGTTATAGAATACGATTGATTGGTGTTTCAAAATTTAAACTTAGTTCATTAGAACCATGTAAACCATACCCATAACTCCAGAGGAATAAGAAATCACCATAGCTCTAGATTATTCATCCACCCAAAATTTGTAACCATTTAAGAATAAATAAAGTTTGATTCTTCTTTTAATGCGACATGAATTGCAAGATAATTTGAACAACATTTTCTTCACATGTTCGTTGAAGTTTATCTTGTATGATTGATGTCTTGGTTCATATCAAAGTATCTTGATTCAATGGAGTAGGACTCCCGAGACTCCTTCATAGAATTTAGCGAAAGCACAACTGCATCTCCTCCATGTTACACAATTGGAACACAGACCCATCTACGATTTTACACAAAGTGGTGACGAAATGGACCGTCCACTTCTTAATCGCAACACTCTTTTATACCGTCAACCACTTGTATTTTCTCGTTATTGGCCTCGATTCACACTGACACATCATATGTTTGTGTGGATAGTTGCCGAGAGAGGTTACACTCAAAACAACAAGTGAAACACCTCTGTTACATACGCACCATCGAAATCCCAGGCACGATAGAGAGTTCTATGAGATAGCACTTCAACTAAGGACATTCACTGCACAAGTAAAACAAGGTACCTAAATCAAAGAGCAGAAAGGTTGTACAGACCCTTGGAGATACGATTCAAAGATTTAGATAAGAGAGCTACTTGGAACTTTGAGACACCCTAAATACTCACGTAACAGTAGAGATGAAGCTTGAACTTCCTAGAACCAAGAATAAGGCCTAAGGATAACGATGCGATAAGAGCCTACAAGTAAGTTGGGTTGTTGAGTATTTTTATACCTACCCCTTTCTCCTCTATTTTTTCGTCAAGTATTTGTAAGCTGTTGGTCGAGGTGGAATAGCATTCGAGAGCTATTCATTCACAAAGGGGATCGTTCTGGAGCGTCCGTCTATTTTTGTATTTGAATATTTTGTATTCCGTTTTATAACTGCATCACGAACCCTTTTTACCGATTGTTATAAAGTTGAACACACCACCTTTATTAGTGGTGGTGTTTTGTTATTTTTGTTTGATTTAAATTTTACCGTACTTATATATATATATACATACATATATACATATATATATATATATATATATACATATATATATATATATATATATATATATATTTAAAATAAAATATTAGATTTCTTTTTTAAAAAAATTCTAATTATTTGTTGTCAAAAAAATTTCCTAATATATTTATTAATTTTAAAAATGTTAAATACTCAAATATATATTTAAAAAAAATTAAAAAAATTAACAACCAATTATATATAGAAATTATTTTTCATAAATTTTTAATTATGGAATCCATAGTAATTTATTTTCTAAAAATGATGTTATTATATATGGAAACTCATGTATTTTTTTATAAATAAAATAAAATAAAAATAATAATTAAAATTTATAAAATTCTAAACATTATTTTTATTTATAAAATTCATATAAGGTAAAGTATTTTTTGCTCGTCAACGATTTTTTTATTTTGTTAATTATTAATCACATATATTTGTAAGGTAAATAAATAAAAGCCATACTATATCAATTTTCTATTAAATGAATTATGCGCTAATTATATAATAAAACATTATATTAAGAAAAACTTCCATACTTGATTTCTTCTTTTAAAATATTAATATTCAAACCAATATTGATAAATCTAAATTAAATTATAATATATATTCAATTTTGTCCATATATTTTTCGAAAATTTAAAAGTAAAAGACTAATAAATCGCTTTGCGGTACGTTATTTAATATTAATATTTGTTTCAAGCGTTTTTACCTATAATTCTGATAGTTTTGAAAAAAAATTAGAATTAATTCGTATGATTTTAAATGTTATAATTATTTCTTATGATTTTATAAAACGGACTTTATAAATTATTAAATTAATCAATTTTTATTCATTAATTATACGTCACTCTATTGTAAGCGGGATGTAGACTAAATTTCAGGTCAATGAGAGATGGTAAGTGATAAGACAACCCTAAATCCTCAGCCTAACGATCAAAGCTTGAAGCAAGAACCCTTGAATCGAAGTAATTAACACCTCTTTATACGAAATTTGGATCAACTAAGAGATAAAACTAGAATTAGATTACCTTTTATGATCGAAGATCTAGAAGCAAGATTTGGAAACTTTGTTCTAAATTGAGTCACTCCACAATCGAACTTGATCAAGGCTTGATTGAATGGCTCGGGTGCAATTCTACCACAAATTGCTTGAAACTTAGAAATAGCAAATATGATGCTCGGATTTTTAAGGGAAACGTCTCAATTTGAGATTTGAATTACATTGATCCACGAATCTTACGTAACATATTGTGGGTATTTATAGTCTCCTGACAAGAGACGTTTGTGAACTGTATTTATGATCCCTTTCATCTCTTCAACAGGAAAATTGACCATTTGACTTTTACATTATTTATGAAATTAAAAATAGTTTTTTCTAATAAACCTTAATGTGTTGCAACAGTTTGAAATCAATTGAGCTTAAAATTCTGTTGTTCACTATTTTTTAATCGACACTGTGATTCTTATCGATAAGCATATTGAATATTTAAAACCCGAAATCGACACAAAGAAATTGTTCCTATGAAATGAAAGGGCTAATCCTCACAACAATAATTCATAAAACTCGTATTAATGTATAATCTTGGATTACAACTAAAAAAATTCTAAAAATTTAATGAGAATTTACTACCATAAATAGATTAATTAAAATTTTAATTATTCTTTATGGTTTATGATATTTTAATTAATTTTGGAAATTATAACAATTTTTTATAAATAAAATAAAAAATAAGAATTCCCAACAATTTTTTTGTTTTGTTAATTATTAATCACATATATTTCCAAGGTAAATACTTAAAAGACAATATATCAAATTTCTATTAAAAAAATTATGCTTAAAGAAAGTCAATTATATAATAAAACATTATATTTAAAAAAAAACTGTCATAATTGATTTTTTAAATATTAAAATTCAAACAAAGATGGAATATTTATTAGTTCAAATTTCATTCCATTTTATTCTCAATTAAGTCTATATATTTTTCTAAATTTATATTTTAAGTAATTTTTAAATTTTTATTATTATTTAATATCTCAAAAGAGATAAACTCAACATTAATAAATACATTATTCCAAGCATAGAATTTTTTATAAAAAAAAAAAAAAAAGCAAATTTAAAATATACGAAAATAAAAAACGAAGATGATTTTTTAAGAAAAATCTTCTTTGGATGTTTTAATTGAACCCGGCCGAGTTAAGCCGGTAACTCGGCACAGCAACGAGTCGAACCGCTCTGGGAGCGGTTAAACCAAACGAGTCGTTCATGTCCAGCTCCTCCGCCTTCATTCCGTCCGGCAACTCCCACGAGAAGGAATGAAGAAGATTAGCCACCGCCATCTCACAAGCATAAAGTCCGAGTTGCATTCCGGGGCAAGACCGCCGACCTGACCCGAACGGAAGGAACTCAAAATCATTCCCTTTGAAATCCGGAGCGGCGTCGTTTTCAAATCTCCCTGGTCGAAACCGGTCCGGATCTTCCCAAGCGGTTCCATCCCGGCCAATAGCCCAGCAGTTGATCCACACTCTTGAACCAGTCGGAATGAAGTAGCCTGCAACGGCGGTGTCCACGGCGGTCTCGTGGAGGAGCAACGGAATCGGCGGATGAAGGCGGAGAGTCTCCTTCACGACGGCTTTCAGGTAGGGCAGATTTTGAAGGTCCGATTCATGGAGTCTTCGATCTAATCCAACAGTCCGTGTGAGTTCTTCTTGAAGCTTTTGTAACTCTTCCGGATTTCTCATTAATTCCGCCATGGACCATTCAATCACAGAAGCAACCGTCTCTGTTCCGCCGAACATCACATCCTGCAAAAATCTCATGGAACATTATGAACCAAATCAGTTTTGCAAATCAATAGAAAAATCGATGAACTCACCATGATTATCGCTTTGATATTATCTCTAGTAAGTTGAAAATCATTGCTACTCGATTCATCGACGAGGAACGCCATTAATTCATCCACCATATCGGAATCAACGTCCTGTTCATCATTATCATCGTTTTTCCCCAATTTTTTTGCTATATGTTCATCGATTATGCTATCAATGAACACATCAAGAGATTTTCTAGCTTTTTCCATTCTTCGATTGAATTCTCCAGCATGAATCCAGCCTAACCATGGCAAAAAATCTGCAATGTTAAAAGCGCCAAACAGTTTAGAAAATTCTTGCAGGATTTCCACGAATTCGTCTTGTCCTTCGTGCGAGCACGATCCAAACGCGGCCTTGTAGGTTATGTTTCGTGTCAGACCGAAAACGAGTTCGCCTATATTCACAGGCTCGCCGATTTTATTCGATACGATTTGAAGTACAGAATCGACTTCATCGCGCACTGACGCCCATGATTCAGCCCGCCGTCGACTGAAAAGCTTCATGACACAGATCTTGCGCATTTGGCGCCAGAATGGACCGTAATTTGCGAAGGCCATATCTGCGCGGTCGTACGTGAGGTACGATATCGCGACGTTTGCAGGTCTATTTGCGAATGCGATATCCTGAACTTGGAGGAACTCGCGTGCCATTTCTGGCGTGGAAACGACAACCATATGGAGAACGCCGAGACGGAGGTGGAAAAGGCCGCCGTAGATGGCGGCGAGACGAGTGAGGCCACGGTGAGTTAGTTCGTTCATCATGAGCATGTTGCCGATGATAGGGAGGCCGGTAGGGCCGGGCGGATAAGGGAGTTTACGGCTTAATCTCCATAGGAAAGCGAGGAAGAACAGAAGAGAAACGAGGAAGAAGAAGAAGGAGGAAGAATTCAAAGACTCCATTGAATTGAGATGAGAATTAGAAAGGATTTGGAGATGAACTTATAGAGAACGAAGAGATTTTGTTTTTGATTGTAACGTTACCACCTTGCGTAATTATGTTCTTTATTTAATTTTTGCAATAAATTTTAAAGATAATCATAGAAAGTTGTTTTAAATATTTACCATTTTTCCAAGGAATGTTTTGTTTTCAGGGGAAGATGCTCGCTGGCCCACTTCCCGGTAACTTACCTTTGATATGTTCTCTCTCTTGAGGGTTAGCGTCCTCGCACGCGAGGCGTGGCGCATGGCATTTCATTTCATTCTCCTTCTTAGCGTCCTCGTACGTGGGGGACGCTCGATAACCTACCTCTAATACCATTTGTAATAACACAATCCCACAGCTAGTCGATATTATTTGATTGCTATACTCTTATGAATATTTTATTATTATTATTTTATAATTAAAAAAATTAGGTAAATGGAAGATTGACTTTGGTCAGTCTATAATATGATAATTGGGTATCTTTTTGATAGGTTGAAATGGGCTATTTATTATCTATTTTAATTATTAATCCCTAATTAATATTATATATATACATATATATAAAAATAATTTTGTAAAATTTTGGTATCAATAAATTATATTTATTTATTAAATTAAAATATATTATATTGTTATAAAAACTTTGGCTTTTTAGGCTGTCATTTTGATCTTGGAATGAGAAATAATGTACTTTTTAAATTAATAATATCATGTCTTCCGTTATTTTCTTTTCTTTATTTCTTTTACGAGAAAAAAAAATAATTAAAAAATAATAATAATATGATGAATATTTAATTTTAAAAATCAGATTGTTCGTTTGGTTTTAATAAAATTTTAGTTAATAAAAATCTATTTATTTATTTTTAAATATACGATTAATTAATTAATTATATATATATAAGTAAAAATATATTTTTTAAATTAATAATAAATTTGAGTTGGTTGAGTTTAAGTCGGTAATTTTGGAGAACCCATAAACTAACAAAACACATAAAATATTTATTTATATAAATTTAACTCAACTCAAATAAGTTCATGCTCCGACCCAAATCCTACCGGTTGAGTTAAATTGATAGCAGTTTTCGAGTCAACGTTTTTTTGGACAACACCCGAGGGTATGTAGTCTCCCAAAAACTTAATTAAATTGAATTATTCAGTTAAAAAATTAATAATTGAATTTCCCTAAAAGAAAAAAAATTCTAACAAATTACCTTATAATTTGACAAACCTGTTCGTTAGGTATATTAATTAATCTGCCTTGTATGGGTAAATAAAAGTTATGACGTAGGTCGGTGACTGCTGAGCTCAGCATCAATTAAGTCGCAAAAAAAAGATTAAAATTAAAATTAAAATTTTAAAATTAAAAATCTTTAGAGTTTAGATAAAAGAATCGTGGTGACGTGAAACAATATGAAGCTTCTAGTTAAATTTGAAAACGATATGTACCTACATGTTTGCCTCGAATACTATTCACAGACTCTAAAATAACAATAATCACAAGACCTCGGGTGGAACTCTCGATTGAAGAGTTACACGGAATGCTACCAAGATACTTGGAAGAAGCATCAGACTCTTTCATGCAGACCCCACTTGCCGAACTACCCAACATCTTGCTTTTGATATTCGGGAGGTCTCATTTTGGCTACTTTATGATATTTTATTGTACTAATTTTTACTTTGCCTTCTCGGGCTGATCTATTAATATCATGATTGGGTTGCCCACGCCAAATCTTGAGTGAAATAGTAGTTTAGAGTCGAAGGAGCGAAGTCGAGTTGACTAGGAATTTCCATTTTTTTAGTCGGCCAGGAGTTGATATGAAATTTGATATTTTACTTCATTTAACTTTCATCGGCTCAAAATGTCAAAGTTATTAGTTCATGGAAAAAGACTTTGTTCTAAATAAAGATCGAGTTCTTAATTGACAGTACCAAACATTTACAACGTAATTAACAGACTCATAAAACTTGAGAATTTTGATGTTTCTTCTTAACAAAAGAACTAAAACTACTCGTATCTCGTCTTGAGCTAACGACAAAACATGAATGTTCTTACTTTTGTACTTGAATTTGACCGCACTTATAGCTCAAACATGTTGAATTTCGACCTTACAGTGTTTTCCATAGATTTGAGAAAAATAAAACTCGATCAGTCTCATCTTAAATCTAGAATCTAATACAGCAACTACTACCAAAACACTGAATCGCTCTTCTCACCTCAACATCTTACTATACTACCTCGAAAGTTTCAAACTATTGTATTACTTGATCCAAAAAATTAATCAGTCATACTGTAAAAAAGGTTTCAATTTACCAAAATAATTACAAAACAATGTCATTACGATTAGATTAAAATAAATACCAAACTAATGAATCACAGAAAGAAAGTCTTATTATATCGAACCAACCAACAAAACGAAGGTGAGTAACAACACAAGCAAATACTATAAAAGCAAGTGAACAATTTAGTGTTTAAGTAAAAAACGTTAAGCAATCAGATTCACTCACTATCAACTTTACTTGCGACCTTATCAATCTCGTACATGGTTCAAATGAAAAAAATGTGAGGAAAAAGGATAAAATATTTTAAAATAAAATAAAATATTAGATTAAAAAAAAAAATGAAATCATATTGAAAATATTTAAATAAATAAAAACTTAAATTATTTGCATATGAAGACCCTCCAAGAATAGAGAATTGCAAAAGTAGCACATGTATAACATTAATAACAGGGCGTTTATACAAAGAAAAACTCTGAATAATGATAGGACTATACAAAATTAATTGCTCTCTAATCACTGTCAAACAACTAAATTCTACTTGTGCCTGTAATCACAAGAACCTCCTTTCTTGCAATGTCCACTTTCATGATATTTGCACAATTTTTGCCCTTTATTGTTGTAAGGAAGCCTAGAAGAACTTCCGCCGCCGCCACCGCCGCCATAAGATGGTGGCATCCCCCAAGATTTGCCTCCGTTCCCTGGATCTCCGCCGTGAGAGACACTGTCTGGGTTCGAGAATCTATCCCCATTCTTACCATGTTCGTTACTCCACATGCCCTGATTGGCTGATGGAGCATGCCAATTGGGATTCATGTTCATAGGTGGCATCGGTCCGAGGTTGGGGGCAACCCAACTCGGGGTTGCGTTTACCTGAGGTGGTATCGAGCTATGCGCTTGCCATCCTTGAATGTTGTTTCTGACTGGTGGCCCTTGACCTGGGGCATTCCAACCTGGGTTTGTACCTACAGAAGCAGGACTTTGAGCTGAAGACCCCCACATCATACCAGTAGCATTCGGAGGTGCTGATGGAGCCCAAGTCATGTTTGGATTTCCTGATGGCATTGGCCCCCAGCTATGGTTCTGAGACTCCAACCCGGGTCGTGGAACGGTGCTTTGACCCTCTGGAGCACCCATTCCCCACGGTATATTAGGCAGAGTTGAAGACTGAATGTGTGGCGGGTTACTCGGAATAGGAGGCATCGATCGCCAAGGCTCAGAGGATGAAAAATTGGTTAAACCAGGCGTGGAAAAACTCGCTGTCGCGGCATTTTGCGCGGGTGACATCTCCCCCCAACGCCTGTGAAGAGTTTGTCCTGGCGGCATGCTAGAAGAAATGTTTGTTTCAACAGTTTGAGTTTCAATAGGAGGATTACGACTGTTGATGGATTGTACTAGAGAATGAAGATTTGCACTAATGCTTTTAATATCTGCAGCTGGATTCACCAAAGTATCATCAATGATAGATGAAGGCCTTACTGGCAGAGAATGATGATTTTGAAGTCCATTTATAGGACCTAAACCCGTGCCCTTTTCTGCGGCGTTCAGGCCAGAATGTGAGCGCAAGGAATCGTTTTCGGATCCTTGCATAAGTGAAGAACCGTGCAAACTGCCACCACCTGCTGAGGAGGCGAACGGTGTAGCCATTTGAAATGGCTGCTCCTTCGTTCCTCCTGAGCTGGGAGTAGGAGAAGGAAGACTTGTAAAGTCCTTATTACCATGGTCAGACGACCATCGGTCTCCCGTGTACCTGGGGACTTCTATCGAAGCTGAGGCGGGTATACCAGTAGGGCTAACTTCAGTGTGAGATTTCCATCTTCCTCCAGCAGATTGGCCATAAGAAGTTGGATTAGTATGTGGATTTGAAGTACCAGTATTCTGAACATCCATACCTGACTGCACAGTAGCTCCCTGAGGCTTTGCAACGAAAGAAGAAGCACGTGCGTGTGCTTGAATACTGTTGTCCACGGATGAAGTATCCTTCGGGATCTTTCCCGCTAAGACATCGGTCAGAAGTAGCGAGTCGTCTTGCTTGTCTGAGGCTCTCCATACTCTCAAGTCTGCAGGAAAATAGCCTGTGTTACTCCACTTACGAAGTTGCACCATCGAAAACGGTCCCTGCACTTTCCCAGATGGATCCTGATAACGCCAAATCTTCTCTGTTTCGTTAACTGTAGCAGCATTTTGTGTAGTCCCAACAGATGGAGATGCTGCTGAATTTACCGAACGAGCAGCAGAAGGCAACTCAGTCGCTGCCCCGGACAAGGCATTCCTGGCAGTCATTTCTGAGCTAGGCGAAACTTGTTGCTTGTCCCACTTATTTGGTTTTTTAACATCTCCCTCCCTTCCATGGCTCCAAGAATTTTCATTTATTATTTCACCAGAACCAATGGCATCTTCAACTTGGTTAGAGAAGCCTTTTCCAGACAAGTTCCTGCTCAAGTCCCGATTTGTGCTCGAAAAGTTTCTAGTACCACTCCAGGAATCATTCAAATTTGCACCTGCTTTTCCAGGAGAAACTGGCTCCCTTGTCCTCCTACTAAAGCCTGAGCCTCTTGACAAGGTGTAGGTTTCTGCACGTAAACCGATTACGTTATACTGGCTAGCTAATGAAAAAGAAATGTGAATTGACAACAAAAAGAAAAGGCAAAAAACCTTGTCTCTTATCATCTGCTTCATCCTCATCTTCAGATTCATGACTCGGATCCATATTTGGGTCTGTATGTATTCCCGGTAGCTCCTCCAGTCTGCGCTGCCGCTCCTCGGGTGTCTTCAAAAGCTGTAGTTTCTCAACACATTCCCTAAGCGTTGAGAGAAGTCAAGGAAGATAATCATAGAATTCTCCATCTCATTTTCATGCAGAGAGTGCAACAAAATAAATAAAATAAAGATGAATTGTTAATAATCTTATAGTCTTTATTCTAGTTGTGCACTCAAAGAAATAGGGAGGGAACTCCTATATGAATATGATCTCTGCCACTTGCATTCCACATTAAAAAAACAAACTAGAATTTTTAGTTTTCAAAACTTGACTTGGATTTTAAAAACGTTTCCTAAAAAGTAGATAACAAAACAAAGAAATCAAGAATCGTAAGTAGTAATCGAACCGGGCCAATACATAAAAAGTTAAACTTTTCCCATAGATTCCATCTTCCAGCTAACGTTCTGTAATCCCTTCAAAAAAATGCAGGACTAAGGATATCATCTAGTCTGGATTCATGGAAGGTGGTGGAAGGAAAGAATTTTCAGATTATTTTAAAACGGAACAAGATAGGACATGGAAATTTCCCACCATAATCTGTTTCAAAGTACCTAGAGGGCAGTGGTTTTACCCCAAAAAAAACATCATTTTTCCAATAAAATTCAGCCATAATTCAACAAAATGTTGTAAAAAGGATATTCTTTTCGACGCCCTTTTTCACTTGCTCGATCACGAAGATGACTCAGTCGAACTATCTCGGTTTCCATCCACTGGAAGGGAGACATACAAAGAAATAGTAAACTATAAGTCAAACAAGTGGTAACTCAAATACAAATAGTTTGGCTTAAACGTATGAACTACTTATATGCCAAGAAAGAGAAACTAATGTTCATTTACATAATGACAACATTTGGGGAGTTGCTGACCATAGTTGGCACTGATTATTTCATAACATAGTTCAAATGAACAATCTAACATCACAGTCCCCTATAGGACGCACCACTAGTAGATATTGTATTCTTTGAACTTTCCCTTCCGAGCTTCCGCTTGAGGTTTTTAAAACGTGTATGCTAGGGAGAGGTTTCCACACCTTTATAAAGGGTGTTTCGTCTTCCTCCTCAACCAATGTGGGATCTCACAGTGAGACCTTAATTTCTTTAGGTTAGTTCCTCGTAATAATTCTTAAATGCTCTTTTTTATTGTTTTTGACATGGTGACTCAACGTTGATCTATATCTACTTAAAATCTTGGTTGCAGAAGTTCTTATACAGAACGAAAGGGAAAAAAATTAAGAGTCTTATCCAAATGAAGGCATTAATTATTCGACAAAAAGTAGCGGATACTTAAGAGGCCATCACAGTACAAGCATTAGCTCCAAAAATATAGACTAGCAGGTAAATAATGATAGTACATTACAATGACAAACAACTTTACTAGTTATCTGCAGCAAACTCGAAGGCGCATGAACAGGTCAACCACTTAAAGGACAAAGGAAACTTTAAAAAATATTTCCTTTCAAAACATGCATCCATGTCAAATTCTTCCAGGATCAGATGTATCAAATACTTTCCAGAAGCATATATAAAAAAAATAAATCCAGAACTGTTAACAACAAATACTTACATCCTTAACTCTAGCATCTTGAAGCGACATTGCTCTCTCCTGAAGGTCACCCTACAAGGGAGAATTGATTTTTTAACATACTTTGAACTTATACTCAATATTATTGTTTATGAGAAGCTTGAATAAATAATTAAATAGAAGATGAGTAAAAAAGAAAGGTACAGTTACCACAGTCAGACGGTTAAGGATTCCACACTTAATGCTCTGTCTGAGACGCTTGCACTCCTCCTGAGCACCACCGTCACCGAAAAAAAGAAGGAAAAATACCCAAAAAAAATGATTAAACAAAAATATATGTACCGAAGAAATCATAGCTACACTTGTTTTGCTGGTAATCCAGTTTTAAGAAGATATTCAAGCACCATATTTGTATTAAAACTACCTCTGTGAACTCTTGATTCGAGATAATATCAATTGAAATCACTTCTGTCTTGTTCAAATTCAAGATCTCTAGCAAGATATCTGTCATCTTTTTACCAACTTTATAAGGCTCAGATGCTTTGCTTGTACCTGATAACATGTTAAGAACTTAACGTTACTTCTATAGTTCTATCAAGTTCTTAGAAGAGGCAAATGGTTAAGGATTAACATTTCTTCCAACTGTAAAGGCACGACTCCTCATACCTACAACTTGAACCAGCCGGTATAAATCTTGTTTTTGTGCATTGCCTGATATTCTTATCCTCACAAAAGAACCAACAACCTTTTCATGAAAACTCTCCTCGTCTTCAATCAGATATTCCACCAAATTACGTCTCAGGTAGATTAAATTAATGTTGTGAATATCAATGGCTGCATAGTCATCAAGGTTAGACTGCAATCCTCTCTGATCACCTTTTTTCCGCATCCGGCGTTTCTTTTCTTTCCTAGTCTTTCCCGACGCATCGGTGTACCCATCACCTTCCAACTGACTTGATTCAGTATCGGCAACACTCCCTTGGAGGTCATTTATCTGCACATCTTCTCTGATGAGGAAATGTGACTCTAGGAGCTTCAACATTTCAAAATGTCCTACACGTGGCTTTCCAAACAAACTCTCAAGTCTTGAATCACATATGATTTGACTTTTCCTACGAGGATCACGAAGCTTATTTCTTTTAATATATTCTAATAAAAGAGCCTGCACGTCAAACTGAGATAAAACAGTTCTATCACCATTCTTCATGTGCATAACAAACTCCAAGAGCTCTTTAGATGCCCACTCAACATTGTTATCCGTGGATGGCCCTTGAGAATCAGGTATTATTGGCATACTAGGTGAATTGGTTTCCTTTGCTTGGGATTTCGACCTTCTCTTAGCTTTTCTTTTCTTAGAACTACCAGATTCTTCATTTTCAGAAACATCTAAATCTGATCCTCCATCAACATTACCATCATATAGCTCACCAGGTGAATCGGGTCTGCTATTTAGTGTTTCAGATCCTTTCCATGGGTTTTTTGCATGAACAAGTTCATCAAAAGTTAGAGAAAGGCTTCCTTTCAGGTCAGTCCAGTATTCCTTGAAAAGATATTCCCAGCTAGTTTTGTCATTAAAATCAATTTGGCCCTGTACAAGCACAAGAATGACCAAATAAGCAAAATGGCCTGCTGCAGTAAGACACATCTAGGATACTGCATTTGAAAATCTGCTTTATTAAAACGTAGCTTTTACTGGTTATATGCATGAGTGAGAGGTGATAACAAATAGAAATTGAGAAAATAAAGTGATTTGCAGAAGTAAAGCCAAGACAATGATATGATTATCTGCCCTGGTAGGGATGGAATGTATGCAATCTGATTTTCACATCACTGAAAAATTCTTTCACATACATCGATATAAAAGTTTCTCTTAAGATCTAAATATAAAAAGGAACAACGAACAATTAATTTCACACTTCAATCATTTTGCAACCGAAGAAGCCCTTAGCCTACAGTCCTTTTCTTGCTAATATGTCTCCAACTTTTGCATCTATTGAAATCAACCAGAAATGCACATGACATGAATAAGTTGCATCTTATAATGCGAATGTTTCAAACAAGAACAACCTTGTACTCATTACTGATTAACCAACAAAAGTTGAAGTTTGGAAGTAAATTGAAAATTTTGGAAAATTCACCAAAATTGAGTGTGTGTGTGTGTGTGTAACACTTTTCTCCATCTACACTGAGGATTACTAAATGTGCAATTGACCTTCCATCCCCAGCTCTTTAGTTCCTAACGAGCTAAAAACCAACCAACCACATCATCTCGTCGTAATCCTTCATTGGAATTCACCACCAAGCTATGTTTCATAGCCATGAAGGTTGCACGTCAACTAATGAACAATGCCTGTATGCGTCTGCAATTAAAGTGGCCAGCTGACACTCATATCTATCAAAAGTAGTTCTGCGGAAAATTTGATGCATGGAAGTAATGACTATTAGAAGCAAGACCCACCTTCCAAACATTTCCTTGAATCCATTACCATATACCTTTTCCATACTTCATATAGTCCATGAATTTCTAATATATCGCTTTCTCCCTCCCTAACACTTTTACAAAATACAAGTCCTTGTCCCTCCAGCCATATTTCACGGAACCTTAAGATGGCTTTGGAGTTCATGAAGATATGGGCTTGCTACTCCTAAGGTCACAGGGTACAAGGAAATGCAACAGAAACAACACAAATAATGATTTGAAGAAGGGAACACATTCGAATTGAAATGAAATAAGAATGACTCCTAATGAATAGTCAAAAAATGAAAACTCATGACTGATTTATGATGAACTTCAGACTATTTCATGCATAATCTAACAAGGACAACAAAGTTCGGTGATTTTGTCTCCCAAACGTTATATTGTGTTTGTCTAACTAGTTACCTATGTAAAGCTATGCTGTTCTTAATTCATACTGTTGTATAGTTGCTGCAAAAGAAAAGGTTCCTCTAAACTTTATATGTCCAAAATGATAATGAGACAAAAGTAATGCAACAAAACGGAGACAGCCAGAAATATTAAGAACTTATTTGCATCGAGTACACCTGAACAGTATTCATACATTTTTGGCACTAACAGCGCAACACATACCTTTTCTGTACTTCCCTGCTCGTTCTTTTCAATCAACATAACAAATCTCATGCACGCCTCGCAGAAGCCTTTGTTACCTCTAACACACAAAATAACAGCATTTTTTATGCAGCCCTTGCACAAGGAAAATGTACATGTGTAACACATGTAGTGGGCAGTCTTCTCACAGTTACTACAAAGATGCCAACCTAAAATCAATATAAAAGAAAACCTTGAATGAGAACATAAATCAAAAAATGTTCACAAAGTAGGCAAAGAGGAGGGGGGAAAAGTACGAAATTATTGGCCATATTATTTCCAAGTCTATAAGAACAGAGGGAATGACGGTAGAATCATACAAAGTGAAGGCTTACAGGAAAAGGAAACGCTTTATATGTACAATATGCGTGTCATTGTTCAGTAAATTTTTATTTCTCTTCCATTGATAAGAAAAAAGTTTAATCATTAACTTATAGATGGAAAAATTTAGTAAAAAGTCTACTCTTGAAGCTCACTTCATGCATAATCAAAAAACAGTGTTGAACCTATAGCCTCCCAAAAGGGATTAACAAAAAAGCCACACCAATTTGGCAATTACATCGGAAGTTGATTATAAAAAGATGGAGAAGAACATCTATAATCTTAAAACAAGTCATCATAGCAAACAAAAATGATCCATTGCGTCAAAATTCAACTGCCTTCTTTGAAAGAAAATAATGCAGGACTTTCATCTCCACAGGCTACAGCCTTCTTGATTTCCAACATAAATGGCTACCTTTACCAAGTAAATCCCTATACTAATTTATTTTTTAAATCAATAGCTCAAGTTTCTAAGATAATTTTAGTGTAGAATTGAAAAGAGTTTATCCATGAAGAGTTACCTACACACCAACAGATACCTCTCCCCTTCCCCTGCCCCACTCACTCGTTATATTGAAAATAAGGAGAATTGTTATTGGTTAAGATGGACAAACACGTCCTAACATCCGTTGCTACAATTTTCAGTCAAGTAGAATACTTCCCAATTCTATTGCACTATTTTCAGCGATGAAGTTATATTGAACACGCATTTTAAGATAAGAGCAAGAATCCTTTGGCAGACTGTTGTTTGGTACTCGTTGAAATTTTTGGTTTGCGAGAAACATGACGTTCTCTAAAGGCACAAAGGGTCATCTTTGAAGCTGGTTTAGTTTTGCACATTTCAACCCTCTAGATCTTTTTTCAGCCTACTCCAAGTCCAAACCATTAGGACCCCTTAGTGGTTCTAACCAAGGAGCACGCAGATCCCAAAAACGCATAGTCTCTCCCCCAAAAATGACTTCTCCTGTCGGAGAACGCATTAGATATTTACCTAAACCAGTAGGTCCTTGAGCGGATCCAATGTTAGCTCCAAGACGTTGGTCTCTAACTAGAAACGTTAGGAACTCTTGAACCCAAGAGTTAAGAATAACAAGCTCTTCATTACCAAGAATAGAATAACCACTTAGAATAATGAAACAGATTATATTTGTCGAGAAGTGCAAAATCGTATGGATACGGTCCTCATTGTGCATCTTGATCAATTGGATCGTTTCTTTGTAAATTCCGATACGAAGCTTTTGTAGATGTGTTTTTGGGTATTCCTTTAACATTTCGTCCAAGAGAAAGAGTTCCTCTAATTCTCTAACTTTTTTTATAATACTCTTTTCTTGAATATCATTCAAAAAAATTAGAAATAAAAGCCTAGAATCTTGGGTTACTAATTGGTGGAATAGGCATGTAACAAACAAAAGGAGTCTCAGAAGAAGATAGTACAAGAGACTCCAATTGTTAAGAATTAAAAAGAAAGGATATCCCTTAATTTTTGGAGTCCCATTATTCTTAATAAAACTTATTTTCTTGTGTCCTATCATTGAAATATTTGACAACTATTTCCACTTCCATAGTACAATTTTATAAACAACTAAGCCTCCAACATTTTCAATATGCATATATAGTCCAATGTAGAGCGACTGAAACTTCACTCTCCATCCTTTTTTTATTCAGAGGGAAGCTGCTGCAGCTTAAACTCCAGACTGACACCGACAAACGAGGAAAACTGAATCGATATGATTCCTGATTCCAAAACACCGTAGTGCACGTCATTTGGATGTTAAAATCTACATGATAATAATCTGCAGCCATCTGCACATAGATCTTTGTAAAAGCAAAGGACAAGAAGTCTGGATGCAAAGACTTCCTTTTCATAAACATTTTAGAAAAAATACTCACAAGTTACTCAATTTGTGAAAGGGAATCATTACAGAAAAGAAAGAAAATAATAAAGAACGAGAAATCCCCAAGGAACACCACGATGAAGGTCGAGAAACAAAACCCTCTAAAAAATAAGATAATTATCGATGACCCTTACAAAAACAAAAGGAAAAACCCCTTAATTCCTTTCCACCCACAACAACCAAATAGTGGCTTTCGGTTTCACCATGTAACACAACGGAATTGAATGAGATCATAAAAGATTCTGGCCGGATAAAAGTAAGGTACAAGCAATTTATCAGGAAAGTGGAAATAACTTTTTCACCCAAAAAAACATTCTTATCTTGGTCCAAAAGAACAAGAAAACATCAGAAACACACGCTAAAAAAGGCTAATATCCATGTAGGAAAAATGAATTACTCAGAATATGTAATATAAGACAGCACATTACCACAATTCCATCGACCCTTGGCTCGGAAGAACGCCTCATCACGATTAATACAGGAAGGGTGGTACGCCTTGGGACAGCCTCTGGAACCAAGAGAAAAAAGATCAACATAAAATCTTAATAAAAAGATGGTTTAGGATGCCCATGAAAAACTAACCTGCGATCACAGAGTACAAGGTCACCCCCATCAAAACAAATAAAGCAAACGTCTTCTTCCACCTTCTTCCTAGAAGGCACTCGAGCTGGAGCTTTGGAATTCTTTCCACGCTTCCTTTTAGCCCCACTGCTACCTTTACTTGCCTCATCAACCTCCTCTGTAACATCCATCTCCTCAACCTCCTCCGCTGCTTCTGTTTCCCCCACCAAGTATGTCATGTTTGCATCATTCTCCTCTGATCCAATCCCTTCATCCACCAAATAAACCCTGTCATCTGCTTCCTCAGTCTCTTCTTCCATAGCTATTTCCTCCAATTGTGCAGTCTTGTCGTCCAGATTCTCCATTGATTCGGCTGTGTAGTTTGTCACATTCTCAGCCCCTGCAGTCTCATCTACCAAATTCTCAATCTTTCCAACCTCGGCACTCTCATCAGCCACACCCAATCCTTGCACCCCTGCTTCCCTATCTTCAACGTTCTCAATCTTCAACATTTCAATGCTGTCGTCTGTTACGTGCACTCCCTTGATCTCCGGGGTCTCATCTGCCAAATTTCCCATCGTCGTCGTCACATCAGCAGCCTTGTCTTCCAAACACATTCCATCCACCTCAACAGTCTTGTCTTCAGTATTCTCCATAGTTACCGCCCCATCAATCTCACCAGAAAAATTCGCCAGCCCCACCTCATCAGTATTGCTTGACTCATTCTCCATCTTCAAAGTTTCACCAGTTCTGTCAGCTAAATTCTCCGTCCTTCCTTCCTCCACCACAGCCCCATCTACCAAACTTTCTTTCAACTCGGACTTCTCCACAAGCTGCACCGGGACGCGTAATTTCCCATCCTCCATAGAAAAAGTTTCTTGCTTTGCCACCTCTATATCCTTCGAATCTTTAGGATCATCGGCATGTTCTTCCACCTCTTTCTTCTCCACCAAATTGGCTGCATCAGTAGTATCTACACCATGCACAAAAGGAGTCGTTTCTGCAAGCTCAGCCAAAACATCACTCAAGCATGTGTCTGTCTCACCGCAGCCAACAGTATTGTCTGGAAGATTCACCATCAAAACGTTGCCCTCAACCTGATTTTCAGCACCACCAACCAAATCCATTTCACATAACAAGTCACCTTCTCCAAATTCAGCAACAGCCTTCACCTCCTCCGCCCCTGCATCCTCCTCTTTGACATCATTGAAAACCGTTTCCCCCAATAACCCCATCGCCGCAATATCCGGTTCAACCTCCAACTTCACTGAATCTTCCCCCATATCCTCAATACCGTTACGACAAGCCTTAACCCCGGCTATCTCTGTCTCCTCCACCATATCCTTCTTCTCCACCTCCAAACAAGTCTCTGCAACAAGACTCTCATCCCCACGAATTGCATCGCTCGACTGCAAAGATTCAACGCTAGAATTGGATGGAAACTCCAGTTCATTAATGGCGGACTGGAACAAACAATGCTGTTCTTCATTGCTGTGAAGCTCCCGATAGGTGTGACACTTAACATCCAAGTCGTTGCCATCATCAACGGAGAGAAGAGGTGATGATGGTTGGTCATGTTTGGAGGAATCGTTCTCTTCGGCTTCCATTTAGAAACAAAGTTGGGATTAAAAATTAGGATGGCCCGGAATTGAAACCCTAGGGTTTTAAGATCCACTTCCCCCTCTGACTAGATTTTTACGGTACAAATAGAGCGTTTGCAGAAAAAAATTGAGTTTCGCTCAGCTCCTCCCTCTCTTCGATGATTTCTTTGTTTTTTATAATTTGACTTTTTTTTTTTTTTTTTTTTTTTTAATTTTTAAATTTTTAAATTTTTAATTTTTTTTTGTTGTTTTGTGAACAAATAATAAATAGCCAATAAAATTATAATAATTACATATGCCATTGTCACAACCTTAACTATTAGAACGTCTAGGCCTATCAATTTTGAATTATGATCTTAAATTTAAATTAAAATAAACAAAAAAAAAACTTATTTTCTATTATTTTCTCGCTTTATATTAATTTTTTTTTTACGGTGATTTCAGTTTTTTTTAATAAATTAATCTTATAAATATTATTTACGCCTACGAATATCTATTTAAGGGTCATACGGCGAGAAATTTCTTCATATTAGCTAAAATCTCTATCTCGCGCTTACTTTCATATTAAAATTTGAATTTTTAGAAATTATGTTGAATATTATACTATATTTTGATTTATTATGATGTGTTTATATTTTTTTTAATACAAATTATATTGAAAATTGTTGGTTAAAAAATATTTGAAATGAATATTTTTTAATATATAATGATAAGAAAAAAAGATTAATAAAAACAAATTAGGTAAGAAAACATGTCCCTCAAATTTTTAATATCTTTGTTCTTACCTCTAAAAGGTTTTGAAAATTAAAAATAAAATAAAAACTTATTGTTGTTTTTAAAATTTGGCTCAATTTTTTAATAATTTATTTTTAGAGATTAATGAAATTTTTTTAACTTAAATTTTAGAAAAGTTGAGACATGTTTTATGTTATAGATATGTTTTATTAATAAAAAAAATACGTTCAAATTTTGCATTTTATGTAAAAAATACCTAATACCCTTAAATTTTAAAGAAAAAAAATATTTACTTTGTTTTAAAATATTTTAAAACTTTTTACAAATACCCCTAATCTTTCAAAATTTTCATTAATATTGTTACTCTTTTTTATTAATTAAAAAAAAATATATTTTTGTAAAGTGTACAGGATGAAATCGATAGTACCACATTTTTTTAAAATACTTGTGAACTTTCAAAAGTAACATTAATACTCTTAAATTTTTAGAATAAGAATGTAAAAAGTTTTGACGGTTAGTACCCTTAAAGTGAAAGAGAAAGATGATTTGCTTCATGATAAAAACTTTTTATTGAATAAATGTATGTGTTGATACTATTTTTTAAAATTACATAGATGGTAAGAGTATTTTTTTAAAAAAGTTAAATGGTATTAATAAGAAAATTTAAAGTTTAATTGATATTTTTTTTTCTTTTTTTAACGTGTAAAAATATTATTGAAACTCTAAGAAGTTCAGTGGTATTTTTATTATTTTTATTAATTTGTGCACAATCTTTAAATTGACTGTGCTATAGTTCTAAAGACATTAATTATAAGTACGCCTCATTTGATAACACTATTGTTTTCTATTAATGCAAAGTAGGTCGAATAACCCGATATGAGCACAACTCACAACGTCGTTGATAACAAGCGAGTCAAAGTTCATACTTTACAAGGAAATTTCGTTAAGGGTGAAATGAACAAACTAAACTGATGAATCATTGAAAGGAAGTCTTATTATATATAGAAGAAGCAAGATAAACAATACTAAAAATTCATGGTCTAACCCACAAAACAATGTTTGGTAACAACATGAGCAAATACTACCACCATGTAAGCAGCAAGCAGAGCAGAGCAATCTATAGAGTTTAGTACCCAAAATGTCTAAACTCGAAGCAAAATCCGAAGGCCTCCTTCTAATCACGTCTTCAGTACCTCCTGGGATAACGCTCCATAAACCGACCCGATGGGCATTCGTATGCTAGGTGACCACGTCCCCCACAGTTATGGCAAATCATCAAAGGGCTCATGCAATCTCTACTCATATGGCCAAGCTGCTGGCAGGTCCTGCACACAACATCCCGGTAACCACCACCACCACCACCACGTATACTGCCACCGCCACTGCCGATGCCTCGGTCTCCCCGTTCTCCGAGAACATTGGATTTCGGACACTGTCTGGCTACGTGCCCAGATACATTGCACAGGTTGCAAATAGGGTCATTTGGACAATCGCGAGCAAGATGGCCTGTCTTCCTGCAATTGTTGCATGCCTTTTCATTAGTACAATCAGCTGCTATATGACCCTGCTTGTAGCAATTGTTGCAAAGCCTCAAGTCCCCGGGTGGCAGCGGAGGAGCTGTGCATTCCCTGGCTCGATGTCCTGCCTTCCCGCAGGTGTGGCAGATACCTTCATTTGAACAGCTACTTGCAACATGACCAGGTTCACGACAATTCCAGCATAGTGACTTTGTTGTACACTCTGAAGCAATATGCCTAGATGCAGTATCACAAATTTATACATAGAAAAGTAAGCTATAAACATAAACGAGTGTCATTGTTCTATCAAATGTAAGCAAACTATAATTAGATTCAATGACAGAACAACTGCTTCAATTGTATCTCCCAACGAGTCAACTTCAAATCTCAAATTCTGAATTAAGATTGGTGAAACTGTTGATTAGAGGCTACAAAGATTGAATACTCCACGCCAATGGCATGATAGCATGGGACCAAATCCGTAAATTTAATGTCAAGTAGAATTGAAAATAACAACCCACCATTTGCAATGCCAGAAAATAAGTAGAATCGTGAATATTTAACGTATATTTGGATTAACTCAACTATTCTTTAAGTACCTTTGAAAAGTAATCATTTTAAACATGTCAAGCATAGCTTATTGTTTGATTTTATATCATCACAATCACTTAAAAAAAGTTGAGGCATTTCTAAAACAATCACAATCACAATCACATAATAAATAACAATCACTTAAAAAGTTGGAACAATTTAAAGATAGATTGAAGAAACACCGTAGATAGATTGTCCAAAACTGTTTTATAAATGATTAAAGGAAAATCTACAAAATATGTAGCAAAAAAACACATTTCTAATTAACAGAATGCAAAAAAAAAAATAATAATAATAAATAAATAAACAAACATTACATTGAATATAGTTTTTAAAACCGTGCTTAAACTGGAGAGTAATCCAAACAAGCCCTTAGTTTAGTACAAAACGAAGATTCTCACAATAAAATGTATCCAAATAAGCGGCAAAGGCAATAAGCATAAGATCAAGTTCCCTTACCCAGGGAGACCACAGTTGTGACAAATTGCCACATTAGGGCATTCTCTTGCAAAGTGGCCAGGACGTTTGCAGTTCTTGCAAAGATTGTCTCGACTGGAGACAAAATCAGATTAAGATTACAGCTTCATGTCAAACAAGGAGAAAATGAAAGATAAACATAATGAAGAAATTAAAAAGAAAGGTTCACCCACAACATTATAAGCTCCCTCCACAATAGTAACTCCCCCATATATATATATATATATATGAAATGGAGTTTTAGGGAGTAAACAAGTCAAAAGTGTTCCCATTTACATTGATGAACACACAGTCAACACGCAGACATTATCCTAACTAATCAATACTCGACTCTGACCTTGAACAGTAAAACATCCCCAAGTTTTCAGCTTTTCCCACCAGCTCATAGCCGGAACAAAAGGATCCATGAAGAAAGCAGTTTATAATCTTATAACAAACCATTAATAGAAAAGTTGCAATATGAATTTCACCCTTGAAAGCTCATCTCACAAATAACAAAACTAAACCATGATAAAACCACAACGTTTTTTCATACAAATAATCATGCCAAAAACAGAAACATCAGCATCAAATACTACTACAATACAATTAGTATAACATGGATATTATATCCATTGCAGCTGTATAGGAGACTTCCATGTCTGCTCAAGCATGATTAATGCAGAGATTTGTCAACTTGATCAATGACAAACGTTTAGAACCAGCATAGCACAATCATGCAATAGTTACATATAATTCCTTTAAAACATGAGATATGACTCCATGACCATGTGTGTGCATGTGTATCTGTGTATGAATTGAGAAGAGAAGATATTAATCGATGGTTGAATGAAATATACCCAATCTAAACAGGGGGGAGATAGCTCCACAGCCAGAAATAGATTGCAAAAATAACATGACTGCATTAAAAAAACTCATACATCTGCAGGTTCTACCCCAGCCTACATATCAGATATGAGAGAAATAAATAATTTATCAGAATAATAAACCTGAAACCCCGACGTGATTCTCTCCTGTATGGTGCATCACGATATGAAAAACGATCAGACCGGATCTTACGAGCCACTGGGCTCCTGCTCCTGCTCCTGCTTCGACTCCTGCTATCCGAACTCATTTCCAAACTTATTCTTCAACACTTATCCCCGCTGAAATGTGAAAATATCACCACCACCAAAATATTACACCAATGCTGCCTCCTCCCTGTCCACATAACAACCACACACCCAAATTCATATCGACGAATCCAAACCAAACTCTTTCCTTCCCTTCAAACAGAAAACACCAAGTGCTCATCCCATTCAACAAAGCAATAATTCCAACAAAGTAAATACCACATCCCCCCAACATCCAAGAATAATTATCCAATTCTTCAACTACATTCTTCTCGCAATTTCAAGTATGGCTCGTAAACAGTGAATATCACCAACACATCACCAAGCAAAGAATTAACTCAGTAGTGGATCATCCACAAACAACGTCCAATAAATTTCACATTCCAGATTGCTTCATCAACTTCTTTCACTATTATTACCATTAAATTATTAATATCAAAACCTTTATAATTGCCACAGTTTACAACTGATGATCCCACGAGTTGTCATTTTAGAAGCGGCCCTTCCACTAGTTACTATTTTTGCAGTGAAATTTATAGAGTCCATTAGGGCAACCGTTACAGTTATCAACCTTAGTCCCGTAATTAGCCCATTCCAACATAATGTTAGAAACGACATTGACATAAGCTGGATAGATATTTTTCTAATAAGAACGAACAAAGCTAACACGGCGAACTAATTACCATACCTAACACCAATAATAACTACAACTGCCACAAATCATGAGATCTATTCAGACGTGATCGGTTGGCGTCACATCATACTGGGAGAGAGAAAATATTCATGTAATCTACAGCGCTGGAACTTATAAACCACTTCACCCCTTATCTGTTCACAAACCCGAAGAATGATGCAGAGGCAACATAATGCATCGGGAAATCGCGAAAACAAGATTCATACAAAAAAAAAAATAAGATTCATTCCAATGGTGTAGAATAAGTGTCTACATGAACTACAGAAAAAAACAATGAACCCTAAGCCTCTAGCCCTAGAAATGCAATGAGACAACAAAACAAAACTGTGAATCAAGAATGAAAGAGAAACGAACCTAATGTCAATGGCTCTGTGCTTGTGGCCAATATTGCCGTAGCTCAAATCGTTGAAGATGTTAAATTACGAACGAAGCTGCAACTGAGAGACGATTCGCGGAAGAACAGCCGCTCGAGAACGAAGATTTGTGACGTGAAGACGACGAAAAGATGCATATCCGGATCGTAAAGATGGGAGGCACAATTGGGCCTAGATTTGGCAACTAATAAAGCCCATTAATATTATGGGCCTTGCTTCAGCCTTTTGGGCCTAATTCCATAAAATTCGTCGTGGGTAATTTTTTTCATTTATTATTCTTTAAAAAAAAAAATATTTATTTTAAATTTTTTATTTTTTTAATATAATATTTATTAAAAAATTATAAAAATAAATCATAATAAATCAATATTTTTCATTAATAAACATATATATTATACCAACATAATTTTTTAAAATTAATATATATATATATATATATTATAATTAGATTCTCAAATTAACTAATTTATTTTTTTAATATAAATATAAATATTTATATTAAGTTTTTTAATTGTTTATAAAGTGTATTTTTGAGGGAGGAGGGACGACCGGCCACCGCTTTATCGGGAGTCTTTCTACTGCCGTCTCGTTCTCTTCTGGTCACAGCAAGCAATCCCTCTTCGAGTCAATTTTTTTAGGGTTTCAATTATATGAGGTTGGTTCTCCGATCCCTTTCCTTTTATCTCTCTTTCTCTATCCACACATTGCTGTCATGATTGATTCATTTACAGTTCATCTATCTCGTTCACGCCATCTGTGGATTATTTGTTGGATTTTACAGTCACTTGCTAGTTTCTTATGTTAATTTTACGAGAATTCATTGTGTTTTTGAAATTTTAAGAAGTCGGAAGTATAATTATTTGATTTGCTGCGTTGATTTCTGTTCATAGAAACGTTTGTGATTTTTTCTTTGTGGAGGCTTACAGTATTCAGATTAAAAATAAAGAGGAGAGGACAAGGGCTGAGGTTGGCCGATGAAATTGAAATTGACAGACATGGAGACCGTAGGGCATATATTATTCGTTTGGAGGGAGACAAGAGTGATGTAGTTAAGTTTTGAATGGTTTGTGTCGAGGATTGTTGGGAGAGGAGTTAAGGGGAAGATCAGGGGTTCATAAGTCAGGAACATTGTCTCCATTGGTATAATGTGTTTTGGAGAAACTAAAAGCAAAGCCACGAGAGCTTATCCTCAAAGTGGACAATATTATACCATTGTGGAGGTTCGTGATATCATACCATAGGATTAGAGTCATGCTCTTAACTTAACCATGTCAATAGAATCCTTTAAGTGTTGATGTGTTTTGGAGAAACTAAAAGCAAAGCCACGAGAGCTTATCCTCAAAGTGGACAATATTATACCATTGTGGAGGTTCGTGATATCATACCATAGGATTAGAGTCATGCTCTTAACTTAACCATGTCAATAGAATCCTTTAAGTGTTGATGTGTTTTGGAGAAACTAAAAGCAAAGCCACGAGAGCTTATCCTCAAAGTGGACAATATTATACCAATGTGTTTTGGAGAAACTAAAAGCAAAGCCACGAGAGCTTATCCTCAAAGTGGACAATATTATACCATTGTGGAGGTTCGAAACTAAAAGCAAAGCCACGAGAGCTTATCCTCAAAGTGGACAATATTATACCATTGTGGAGGTTCGTGATATCATACCATAGGATTAGAGTCATGCTCTTAACTTAACCATGTCAATAGAATCCTCAAGTGTTGAACAAAGAAGTTTTGAGCCTCGAAGGTGTAATAAAAAATGACTCAAATGTCGAACAAAGGGTGTACTTTGTTCGAGGACTCCAGAGAAGGAGTCGAGCCTCGACTCAGGGGAGGCTGTTTGAGGGCTCCATAGGCCTCAGGGGAGGCTCTATGACTTAGTTTGTTCAAGGGGAGGATTTTTTAGGATTCTTGAGGATTATTGGGAGAGGAGTTAAGGGGAAGATCATAAGTTTATAAGTAAGGAACACTATCTCCATTGGTATGAGGTCTTTTCGGGAAACCCAAAGTAAAACCATGAGATATTATGCTCAAAGTGGACAATATTATACTAACCCATTTGCAACCGAGCTTTTCTATATTGACCTAAAAGATATTGCAATTTACAAAACACTAGGATCTGGCTCGTTTTTGTGAACTGAAACTGGTAGTAGAGTTACTTTTAGTTGAAAATAATGGTTTTAGTAATTTATTTCCAGTCATTAAAGGTTAAAGCATTTCTAATAAATGTATACATACCCATTGGGATATCGCTTAAGCTTGTGGAATTTGTCCTAATATCTTGTTTTGATTCATTTTCTGCCTGTTCACCTAGAGAAGGCGATCATTAATGAACCTGTTCTTCATATTTCCCTTCTACTTCTTGGAATTTAGGCCCTACCTTCTTCCTCCCCCTCGCCCTTATCATGTCTTTACTTACTTGATGCACTCGGAATGGAATATATTCACACCCTTTCATGAACCATTCTTTATCTACTGACTGTGCAGCAGGACCATCATTAAATGTTTTGTAGTTAAAAGAGATGGTCTGTGAGATTTTTTTCATCCTTTCTGACAAATGTATACTTATGGTTGCATGGAACAGCATGTTAGAAGGATCTGATTCTTCTCATCTTGAAAGTGGACAAGAATCTAAGGAGCAAATCGATGATCTTACTCCTGAAGACATTGCTTGGGCTGATTCTTGTCTGATTAAAGACATACCAGATATTTTAGATGGCAATTGGAACCATATAAAGGATGCCTTGTTAGAAGTCCTCGATCTGTATCCTCAAGGTTTCGAATCTCCTCTTGCTGTAAGTGATACTGTTCCAGGAGGTATTAACGATGACATCGACGTTGACGTGCTTCGGTTTAAGAATGTGAAGAAGCCAACAGAAAGAGATAGCGATGATCCTATGAACGATGTCGATTCTTCTCTTTCGTTGTCTTTTAGCACGAATCCACTTTTACCCACTTACAAAGAGGAGGATAATGTTCCGGGAAGTACTAGTGATGACATCGACATCGACATCGACATGCTTCTTTCTAATAATGTGAAGAAGCCTACATTTTTCTCGAAAGATAGCGATGATCGTATGAATGAAACAGGAATGGCTTCAGAAGATCAACAACACCACGACGACATCGATACTTCTCTATCGTTATCTTTTAACAAGAATCCATTTCTACCTACATACAAAGAGGAGGTAGATGGAAAGGAGAGTATTCAAACTGAATCTAGCCATGATTTACCAGAAATTGGATTTGAGCCTCCAATCAATGACATTTTCCAGGTCTGGGATTTGAACCTTCCTCCGATCGAAAACGATCTCGTCGAGCAGCTGAACAAAGCTCTCTCTGAAAATTCTACTGAATCAGTCCGTTTACAGGATAGTAATTTCAGAGTGGTGAAAGATTTCAATGATGATTTACTTGATAGCTTAATCGACAGCATATCTGACCTGTCTTTAGAACCGAAGAAATACTAGAAACATAGTATGGAGCTATTGATTTCTGAAATCCGCGGCCGACACATGGCGCTATGTTATTTGATAACTTCTCTCACATTCAAATAGAGGGTGCTTCCAACGATGATATAGTTTAGTGTGAATACATTTTTTTCTCAAGTGTTATGTCTTAGTGAAAATTATCTGATGTCTTTGGATAACTAGTTTTGATGAAATTAAGTCTTACTTGGATTAAGTCTAAGTATTGATTAAAGTCTCCAATTTTACTCGGAAGACGTGATATTGGATTAAGTGTAAGTCTAGATTAAAGTCTCCAATTTTACTTGGATTATATTCTCTGAAAACATAATAATATGATATTGTTTCAAGTCGATTTTTCACGTCGATAACATGATATTGTTTTTGGATTATGTTCTCTGAAAACATGATAACATCATATTGTGTCAGGTCAATAACATGAATATTGTTTCAGGTCGATTTTCCATCAAAAAAAAGTTGATAACATGATATTGATTTTGGATTTTATTCTCTGAACACATGATAACATCATATTGTTCAAGTCAATTTTTCACCAAAAAGGTCAGTAACATGATATTGTTTCAGGTTGATTTTTCACCAAATATCGTAGAATATTTAGACTAGTGTATCAACAATTTTCCACCAAATATTCTAAAATATTTAGACGTTATGAAAGTTAACAATGAAAATAGTTTTTATTTATTATTTTTGTTAGCCTACGCTATTATCTAACGAATTTCAATTATCAACCATACTTCCTATTCTTTAAAATTTTCTAAAAAAAACTACCCGTTAACAATTTTTCTTAAAATAATTATCAAATTAAATAAAATTTAAATAAAATTTTCTATTTTAATTTTAACATTAGATTTTTTTATTTTTTATAATAAATTAAAATATCAACGGTGAAATGGAGCATATCAAACTAGAAGATAAAAACAATTATAAAAATAAACTATAATTTTTGTTATTTAGCAAAATAAAAAGGCGTCATCTTTCCAGCGGCTTGCCGTGACAATCAAGCAAAGAAATATTCTAAAAAGAATTTTATTTTTATTTTATTTTTATTATTTTTAGCTTTTATTATTATTTATTTATTTTTCTATTATTATTTATTTATTTTTCTATTGGTATTCAAGTAACTCTTTATCGAAATTGAAGAAATCATATAAAAAAATGACAGCAAATAATCAATAATTATATAATAAAAAAATTGTACCTAGAAAATATAATATTAAAGTTAATGTATGGGAAAAAATTTGGAATTTTTAATTTTTAACTTGTTTTTTTAAAAATTAAAAGAACAATTTTTAATTTAACAAAAATTTTATTAATCCGCTGTAAAATTTAACTGAATTTTACGATAGATTAGGTTGGTAACTCGAACAATCCAATTAGAGTTCATAACTCAAACCAACTCAATCTTCTATTTTCTCGATGTATTGGGTTGTCGGATTATTTTTTTTAATGATTTAAAAAATATTACTTATCACATACATTAATATTATATATCCTCATTTTTAACCTCGGTTACAAAAGTCAAATATTCTTAATTGTTATAATAATTTTAAAAGTAGGTGGGTTTAGGTTATAACCTTATTTTTGGACCAATAAAAAAGAAAAGGTCAACTTCTCAATCCACGGGAATTTTCTATTTTTCAAAACTCCAGCTCATCTCAAACCGGAAGAAAAAAAAAATCCAACTCAATATTTATGGTACGGGTTGAATAGTTTGGACTAGTCGAGTTCTCAAATCATATAAACTACCCTATGCATGTGTCACGGTCCCGGGGTGTACAATGCCGCCGTCGATGTCATATGGGTGTCTTGCCCTTATCTGAAAAAGTAAAGTAGCACGAGGCTTGAGTATTTCTAGAATACTTAGTAGGTGACCCCTATCGGGGTTATGCAACAATCACATGCAATGAAATGATGGGACCTATCTTTCGTTTCGTTTCATTTTTCCTACAGTGCTGTCCTAACAGGTAATCGTGGATGTGTATCATATACTCTACACACAGCCCATACGTGCAAGTATGAGCTCACCAGCTAGTTCGCACACCGCTGGGCCACTTTCCTTATCCGGTGGGCATACTCTGGGAGCCACTTATGCTGGGACCCGTTAAAACTAGAAACCGTCACGGCAGCGCTATGCAAAGCATAATGATCGTTGTCCTGCCATTGGATGTACGTGTCCGTACCCTCGTGATGGGATAAGGGTATCCCCAAATGCATGAACACACATAATGCATGAGGCCCCCCCTAATTCTACATTTATCATTAATGATCATAACCCCCTATCAAGTTCCATGCTTCATGTCATTCTCATTTTCAACTTACATTTCATACATATTCCTATTAGGGTTATGATTCCAGACAATTTACCATGTTTCATGTCATACAATTCATGCTGTTTACATTCAAATATTCCATACAACCATGCCATAATCGTTCAGGAACACATATCGTCACATACATAACATATCACATCAAACTAAGCAGTATACGTAGCATACATTCACGTTCACATGAATTTGTACTTAAGCACATTAAACTAGCATACAATTTAATGACATGTGTAAATCCATGGCACGTGCCAGCATGCAACAAATAACGCGTAACCTAAGACGGGTGAACCACTTACTTGGTAGGCCTTAGCCGAAGTACTCCCTAGAATATAACGTAAGCTCCTAGCTCCTCGTGAACGTTCTACGCTTCCGTTGGTGGTTGGTTCCTATTGATTCATTCGTCACTTTCGTTAGTATTTCACAAACATAATTAATTCCCAACTTGAATTTGTGAAATACGACCTTAAAATGATCTATTTTACCTTAACACATGGTCTAAACTAAGTCTGGGAGGGTCGGAATGGTGACAAACGGGTTGGAAATAGGTTTTCCGAGCCGAATAAGCTGCCGGAGCCGAGAAGTAGCCTCCGAGCCGATTGAGCCACCGGAGTCGAGGGGAGCTACGTTGCGATGTCAGAGGGCGACGCGTGTGCAGGGGTCTCGGGATATCGGATCGCTCGCAGGTCTCGGGTCGTTCGCGTGTGACGGGTCGTTCGCGGGTGACGGGTCGTTTGCGGGTGATAGGCCGGCCCGGCTGAAGGAAAAATGCAGGTGGGCTAGGCTGGACGTGTCGGCGTTGGACTGGGCTTGCGGGTCTTGGGACGAGGCTATCGGGTTGGGCCGTAACTGGGCTTACGCGTTTTTGGCTGAAGCGACTGGGCCGCGAGAACCGTCGGGTACTGGGCTGACCTAAGGTGATTGGGTTCGGTTTGGGTCGAGGGATTCGGCCCTCGGGTCAGACTTCGTCTTCTTCACCCGGTTGCCTGCGCGTTTTTCTGGCGACTTTTCTCTCTCCTCATTAACGTCGTTTTGACGTCATTTTTCCCTCCTTTTTCTTCCGTTCCCGAGTCTCTTCTTTTCCCTAACCCCGTTTTTGGTATAGATCTGGTTTGTAAAGGCCTCACACTCCCGGATCTGGAGAAGTTCGAAAATCCGACGTTCCGTCTCTCTTGTCGACTGTGTTCAACGTATAGGATTCGTCTAAATCTACCCCTGATGTGTGTAAAAGGTTCTGAGATTACTTTTGTTGCGTAAAATGGAGGTTTTCACGTTGATTTCGTATGGCTTGGCCTCGCCAGAGTTTCGTCGGATTTTTCTGTTCCTCTTCGTTTTTCTCTATTTTTTGTTCTTTGCAGGTCGTTTTGGGGTGGCTGAAGGTCGGGGTCGAGTTTTGTGGCATCCCAGCCTTCGGCTGTCCTTTGTGGGTTGTGTGCGAGCGAAAACTCCGGCATGCCGACGACCTTTTTTTTATTTTTTTATTTTTATCCGATCCGTTACACTAAAACTATTCATACTTAAAGGGCTCGTGTAACAACCCCAAGCCACTAGTAGATATTGTCGGTCAAGTTCACATATTTGAAATATGTCTACTAGTCAAATGTTTCATACCCTTATAAAGAATGTTCTGTTCCCCTCTCCAACCGATGCGAAATCTCACAATCCACCTCTTTAGGGCCCAACATTCTTACTTGCACGTTGTCCAGTGTCTGACTTTGTTTACCATTTGTAACAGTTCAAACTTATCGTTAGCAAATATTGTCCGTTTTGACTTGTTATGTATAGCCGTCAATCTCATGATTTTAAAATATCGGTCGAAAAAATTTAAAAAATATTTTA
Organism: Cucurbita moschata; assembly: GCF_002738365.1. Classification (NCBI taxonomy): domain Eukaryota; kingdom Viridiplantae; phylum Streptophyta; class Magnoliopsida; order Cucurbitales; family Cucurbitaceae; genus Cucurbita; species Cucurbita moschata. Next base: position 6,134,522 of record NW_019268519.1, on the reverse strand, counting down.
TTTTCATCTCGAACAGATGTGTGGATCTAATAAAACTCTCAAAAGGTAACAAGGATTGGGTTAGGTGAGAAGGAGCGCAATTTCCGTACCAAACCAACGACATGAAAATAATAAAAAGGGTTTGGGGTTCATTGCCTGCACGTCCAAACATGCTCCAAATGGTGCCCTATTGGACACCCACTCCTTTCCCAATTCAACTACTTCACTTATTTTATCCTAACAAATAAACTATATTCTAATCACTATTTTAAATTATTATTACATAATTTAATAATAATTCAATAATGTTGACATTCCCAACCAAAATTACATATAAATTAGAGTCATTTTGAGGATAAAATGGTCGACCATTAAGAATTAAACTCACTGTTTATACTAATAATATGTACTTTTTTTTTCTTTTTCGATAGCTCAATTATAGAATTAAACGTTTTTGTTATGAGTAATTTTAAGCTGGATAACCTCTTAAAAAAAGCGTGTGAACGTGTGGACAAAGTTTGTTGAAAAGCTTAAGACGGGTGGATTGTTATTCCTCGAGGTGTTCATATGATCTGATGGCGTGAACAACCTGGATTGCCTAACCTAACCCAACTATTATATATTTTGTTTCTGGTTTGGATTGCGTTGAATTTTTTGAAAACTGAAATTTTTGGTTCGATTTGCTGGTTGACATTTTTTTTTTTTTTGTCATGTCAACCCGAACAACCTGAAAATAGGGTTACAACTTAATCTTACCCTACGTTTAAGAAAGTTAACACGCTATGACTTATAAATATTTGATATTTAAACTTTATAAGATTTTAATTAATAATATAACCGACATTAAGAATATGTATGATTTTTTTTTTAAATAACAATAAAAAGGACCATTCGACGACCCAACTTAACTCGAAAATACAGGATTGGGTTGAGTTGGAGTGTGAACTTTGTTCGAGTTGCTCAGGTCACCGGCTAAACGGGTTAGTCCAACAAATGTTTTCAACTCAACTTATTCTAATTCGTGTTCACTCTTAACGTGTCCATAAAAGTTCGAGGACTAAAAGATAAAAAAAAAAATATATATATATATATATATATATATATATATATATATTTTGACCGACAAATATCGCAAACATATTATTATAAATTTGGTTGACAAGATTTGAATATTAAATATTTAAATTTTGATTTAATTTATATTTGAAATTTATTAAATAAATGTCTTTGTCTAAAAGAAATTAAACCAAATATCAAATACCTAATATCAATTGTTTAGTAATAAATGGAAAATAAATAATTCTATTCATTTTCTCTCCCTACCCTTTGATTATGATTGCTAGGGATGTTGAAGGGTGAGATTGGGTTAGAAATGTCTTTTTTACCCCTTGGGCTCATTTTAACTTCGTTGACTTTTAGGTCAATTCCAATAATATATTTTATTTTTTATTTTTTATTTTTAATCTTCCTTTAAAATATACTTTAATTACTATTGAAATATACTCAAGTGGATCGTAATTATTTAATTATATTAATGCCTCTAAAATTTTATAATTATATTTATGTAGTTAATAAATTTTTTAGAAAATTAATTATAGGTCAATTAAACGATGGGCATAACGATGGGCATGGAGTATTTCAAGAGAGTCTGAGCCAATAGTACAAAATAAGAGCACGTAAATCATAAAATTTGATAAGATGTTATGTCTCCGCTCGAGTAAAAGTGTTATGTTATCAATTCTCATTAAAACTCGAAGTTAAGAAGACAAAGATAGTTTGAAGTTCGAATCTCCTTACTCTCGAATGTTGTTGAAAAAAAAGATTAATTTAATTTTGTTGCACCGTAATTTATACCATAGATTAATTTATAAGTGATTTCTTGTCAAATCACTTTAGAATCAAATCAGAGATAATCAACTTTAGATTGATTATTTGAAAAAGAAAATAAAAAATAAAAATAATAACAATAATGATTATAAACCAATATGATTAGTCTAAAAATGATTATTATTTATTTACTTTTTCATCTGTGTATAATTAGAATATAATTAACACAAAAAAACAAAATTGAAAATTTTGAAATAGAAAAAGTATATATTAAGCCTAAAAGTTAAATGAGAAATAATTACTTAAATTTAGAATTAAATTTATAATTTAACAAAAAAAAAAATCAATTTCGTATTTATTATTATTCTAATAAATTATTATTTCTAAATTTTACAATATTAAATTAAAGAAAAAAAAATGGAAAAAAGAGATAAAAAAAAAAAAAAAAAAAAAA
>NW_019268519.1:6130146-6132105 GCF_002738365.1 Cucurbita moschata | reverse complement strand
AAAAAAAAAAAAAAAAAAAAAAAAAAAAAAAAAAAAAAAAAAAAAAAAAGCGCTATCAGTATTTATTATTCATTTTGTCAGCTTTCCCACGCTTTTCTTTCCGTTTCGCTCCAACAGGCTCCCCGCAGATCCAACGGTCACCGACAGCCATATTTGGAAACAACGCTGCCACGTGGCGTCATATCTGCCCATCTGGCCTCTTAATTTTTCTTTTTTTTTTTTCATCACGTGGCTTAGCTTTAAAATTCGAGAGGGTATTTTAGTCATTTTACATTAAATAAACATGATTTTAATTCTATAAAGAATTAAATTTCCGGAGCTAAAAAATAATATATGTTAATTAATATTTAATTATTTTACGATTAAATATTTTTTGAAATGAAATAAAGGGTGAGAATAATTTTAATTTAATTTTTTATGTAATTTATTTAAATGAAAAAAGGAATAGAAATGAAAAATTTTAAATTAGTGGGATAATTGAAATTTACGGAGTTATTGACATAGCAAAAAGATGCCGAGGGTAATTTGGTCATTTCACTTTACTACTTTTTTTTTTTTTTTTTTTTTTTTTCTTTCCCGGTGGAGAGAGGTTCGGTTGGAGGAGAAATTTCAACTTTGTTGACGTTCCCATCGGGTTCTCATTTGCTTCAACCGGCCATTGGTTCATCACAAATTTCTCTCCTCCCCGAGACTAAGACTGCCGGCGACCGGTGCTGAATCCGCGCCGCTGCAGCCACCGCATTTGCTTCTACTTTTTTCACGTCATACGGCTGTGGCCGGTGCTGATTCGCCGGTGTTGTGTTACTGTTTCATCTACTTCCGTTCTTCTCCATTGATTTCCACCTTTCTATGTCCGGTACATTCACTTTCACCTGCTTGCTTTTTTGTTTGTTTTTTTTAAGCCTTGTCTCTCTAATTGGCACGCGGACGCTTTATTCCACTCGTAAAGCCTCCTCGTCTTCGCTAATTTACTCTGGAGCTGCGCCTTGATTCATTTTCTCTAATTGTAGTTTATGTAATCATTTCTGCGTAGCTGATTTTTTTTTCAACTTGAAGGAATCCTTGGATTATTGTTGCTTAGCTGATCGTCATCTCGGAGGAATCCGCGGGGTATTGTTTCTTTCTCGACGGTCTCGACGGTTTAATTGTCCAGTGGCTGCTCATAATTTGATTCTTGTGAGGTTTTCGTTGGAAATTGCTGCATTAGAAGTTTGCTTTGAGTCGAAGTAAAACGATGAGTTCCAGAGTGTAATTATTTTGGAGATAAGATTTTAATATTCTTACTTAACTGGAGATTTGTTGAAGACGAGCCAACCGTTAAAATTGTATAAGAACGCCGTTGCGTAAAACTTCCTAACCGATGGTTGCATTCTGATACGCACATTGTGCGGATTTTTTCAGTTTTGGAACGATTACTTAATAGATTCTGGTTGTTTTCTTAAAGTACACGAGGCTTGAAGACGACGAAAAGCGCAGCAGAGTAGCAGAGGCTTCGGATCAGACCGAGGCCGCAAAGAAAAGAAGAAAGGAAAAGGGGAATTTAAAAAACGACGGTGTCTGGAGGATCGCATCCATTTCTGGAGCAAGTAGGCCATTGCGTTCGATTGCTGAAACGCGTCGCTGAACCGAATGGCATCATTTTGGGCGACAGTTTTCTGAAAGGACAGACGATTCGACAGTACGTTTTTCTTTTTGTTCCGCATCTTCTATATTTTAATTTCAAAATTCCAAGTACCAGTAACATCTAAACGCACCTCATCGTAAAGAGCGATAATGAAAACGCAAAGAAAATAATGTTCTGAATTCTGATGGTTGGATGACAATGCTTACCATTTTCAAATTCCTCGAATTTGTCCGTAATCTTTGTGGGTCTCCACTACGGGGAAGGTTTCTGTCTTACATGACATTTATAATTTTTTTATAGGAAACACCCCTACAAAAAAAAAAAAAAGAACGGGA
>NW_019268519.1:6123314-6130025 GCF_002738365.1 Cucurbita moschata | reverse complement strand
GGGGGGGGGGGGGGGGGGGGGGGGGGGGGGGGGGGGGGGGGGGGGGGGGGGGGGGTAAAGGGATGCGTAGAACTGAAGGTTAAGCTAGATTGCCGAAGGTTTAACCATAATATGGCAATTGTCGTCGATCTACTTTCTCACTTTTATCATTTTGCGGGTGGCGGGTAAATACCCATGATTAGCTTGTAGTTGCAGTTATTAATATTCTTTCTACTGTTGGTTGGCTGAGGGGGTTGGTCAGATCAGAAGACATGGCTTGCTGAATGGTTACGACACTAAGTAATTAGCATTTGTTTAGCAAAATAGTATTATTTAGTGAATATCGATATTTTATGCAGGTAATTTCAGCCATTAAGGGGCTATAAGCTTTCTTTTTCTTGTTCAGGAAACTGATTTATTTATATATCTCAACAGTTCTGAAAACATGCCAAGCATGAGCACAATGACTCGGGCACCTATGCTTGTTTTCATCTTCGAGAGAACTACAATCATGGATTGATATAGACTAAATCGAGGTGGTGGCCTGGTTGGCTGGGAGAAAGATTGGCGACACTGAGAAATGGGGGCAGTTGCTGGAGAGGAGCTAATGAAGTTGGACAAAATGCAGGGGATAAATGCTCGTGAAGAGAAAATTCTTGTTTTAGTAAGATTGAGACCTTTGAATGAGAAGGAGATTATGGCGAATGAAGTAGCAGATTGGGAGTGCATCAATGATACTAGTATCTTGTACCGGAATACCCTACGGGAGGGGTCCACATTTCCGAGTGCCTATACTTTTGGTAAGAAATTATTATCTCTCTCGCTTTTTATTAATACCCTTTGTAAAACCACCATTAGTTAGTCTATTGGTCAAGAATGAGCGATTAAAGGATTTTAGAGGAAATGAGTTCAAGCCAAGGTGGCTACCCATCTAGGACTTGATATTTTACAAGTTACCTTGGCAACCAAATATAGTGGGCTTAGACGGTTGTCCTATGAGATTAGTCGAGTCGAGGTGTGCACAAGCTGGTGCAGATACTCGGGGATATCAAAAAGAAAAAAAAAAAAAAACAAAACAAAATTAAAATCATTTGTAAAACATATGAAAACATGTAACTTTTTGGGATAACATTCAAGGATCAGACACAATCTTTCTTTTACAGATTTTTGTTGAACACTTTGATAGTTTCATTTATTTAAGCTTGAAGGATTTCGCTTCATCACTTGATAATATTATATATACATGTTGTTTGTTATATGAGACATTGTATTATTACGTTTTACCTGACTGTGGCTTTGTAAATGAAGTCCATCTTTCAAATGATTTCTATACCTGTACATTACGGTATTTAAGGATGGCATTGATATGGGCATAACTTTTGACTTTAATGGTTTTGTAGTAGAGGTTTATTTCATTTCTGCTCATCCTTTTTTGGTGACAGATAGAGTATTTCGAGGCGAGTGCTCTACCAAGCAGGTGTACGAGCAAGGAGCCAGAGAAATTGCATTTTCTGTAGTCAGTGGTATCAACTGTAAGCACATAATTTTGTTGCAGTTTGATATCTAACATGCCAAGGTTTCTAATGAATAAGTGAAGACCTTACTCCAACTATATGCTTTCAAATTTCCAGCGAGTATTTTTGCATATGGTCAAACAAGCAGTGGAAAGACATACACCATGGATGGAATTATTGAATATTCAGTGGCAGATATATTTGATTACATTAGAAAGGTGAGTTAATTGTGGTGATTGTACGACGCTCTTTACCTTTACCATAAGCAAGCTCTATTCTTATTGTCTTTGTTTGTTTTCTTTTCCTCAAAAATAAATTTCAGCATGAAGAAAGAGCATTCGTTGTGAAATTTTCAGCAATTGAAATATACAATGAAGCTGTTAGAGACCTCCTGAGCACAGATTCTACTCCTCTCAGGCTGCTAGATGACCATGAGGTGGATATATTGTTTTTTATATGTATAAGAAAAAAACTTCTATTATTTTCCTATTTTGGCATTTCTCACAGTTTTTGATTATCAATAGCGAGGAACTATTGTGGAGAAAGTCACTGAGGAAACTCTGAGGGACTGGAACCATTTAAAGGAACTCCTTTCAGTGTGTGAAGGTGAAGCATTTTGAAAACTCTTGCCAGTCTGTTTATTTCATATCTGAATGAAATCTTGTTATAATGTGCAGCTCAACGGCGAATTGGAGAGACCTCACTGAATGAGAAAAGCTCTAGATCTCATCAGATTATTAAACTGGTGTGCTTCACGTCTCTTCTTAATTAATCACTCGATCAATCTGATTGAAGGATTCAATTTTCATCTCAGGGATAAAATTATTTCAAACTCCTTATTTGTTGATTCCTGCAGACAATTGAAAGTTCTGCTCGAGAGTTTTTAGGAAAAGACAATTCAACCACCCTTGCTGCTAGTGTGGTACTTACGACCATCTAACTCTATATTGTGTGTAAATAACCATATAACTAATATACTGACTACGTTTCCTCCAATGTGAGAGAAACAAATAGTCTTTAACTCCTTTTCACTCTCCTGTCCTTTCTGGCAGAATTTTATCGATTTAGCTGGGAGTGAACGTGCAGCTCAAGCATTATCAGCAGGCGCAAGATTGAAAGAAGGTTGCCACATAAATCGCAGTTTACTCACTCTGGGTACTGTTATTCGCAAATTAAGGTACTTAAAGTCCTCTTTCCTTCCTTTACGTTGTTGACTTTTTTACTATTCAAGCTCTGTTGGAAACTATTCTGCTTTGTCACTGTGGGCTTAGTTCTTCTGCCAGAGCTTATCTGTTTCTCTTTTCCCCTTTAGATTTGAGCGTACGATTATTCTTTGCGAACTTGCCACTGATGGTGTGTCATGCATATTCTCTAATGAGTCAAGAATAGATATAGATTTTCACCAGTGTCTACAATCATTTTTGCATTGGTATATTTTTTGGCTTTGTTTGTATCCTACTTACACAAGCTTAAAATTTATCATTCTGGTCTACCGTGTTGTGTGACTTGTATCTGTATCTGATAGTTCAATAACGCTCCCCAACAGTTTTTGCTTAGTAAGGGTTTCCTGACGTTTTACTAATCTATGTAGTTGTCTAGTTGATATTCCCACAAGATGGTGGTTTAAAAATTTTACGTATAAAATTTTAGTCTGATTTTGAATGGGAATTGCATCTCGGGAAGACACATTTATGGAAAAATTTACTTTAGCCATTATGGACGTTTATGCGATTGGAAAGGAGGATAATATTTGGAGTAAAATGATGACATATTGTGTAAAAAAATCAAATTAGTTGATGACTAAATGTTACACTTCTTGCTCGAAAAATGAAGAAAGGTTTGTCGGAAATTGCCGGTTGGGTTGGTCCAACCAAGAAAGGGATGGGAGTCTTTGGGTATTGCTGAGGAGCAAATAAGACTGATATGGCCTATTGATTGAAGCTCTACGCTATGGAATCTTCCGGGTCCCAGGTAGCATTCGGGTTTAATCCTTTGAGTTTAAGGAGGGAGGAAGGCTTTATAAAAGCGGCTTTTGCCATTCTCAATCGCCTTCATCGCCCTGCCCTCTCACTCTTCCTCACTTCCTCTCATTCTCTTTTTCTCTCTTTTTTTCCTTCTTTCTTTCTTTCTTTTTTTTAAATCACAGTAGATGAAGCTCTTTGTACTTTCCAAAAACTTAGAGAATATATTGGTTTTAATTGGTCTGTAATTTGGTGCAGCAAAGGAAGAAATGGTCATATCAATTACAGAGACTCTAAGCTGACGCGCATATTGCAGCCCTGCTTAGGTGGTAATGCTAGAACAGCCATCGTCTGTACATTGAGCCCTGCAAGAAGTCATGTTGAGCAAACTAGAAACACTCTCTTGTTTGCTTGTTGTGCAAAAGAGGTGACAACAAAAGCACAAGTCAATGTGGTGATGTCTGATAAGGCTTTGGTTAAGCATCTGCAGAAAGAGTTAGCTAGATTGGAGAGTGAGTTGAGAACTCCTGCCCCTGTTTCGTCCAGTTCTGACTATGCAGCCTTGCTTAAAAAGAAAGATCTTCAAATTGAGAAGGTTGTATTTTCTACCTGAATTCGTGCACAAGATATATACTTGAATTAATTTAAAGTTCTTTAATTTCTTCTTGGCTCCCTTGATCTGAAATTTATTTGTGCCATAATGAGGAAGTAGACATTTCACGAAGCATTTTCTTTCCTTCTGGAAATTTGAGAAAAATGTTCAAATAAGTGACACATTTATTTGATTTAGTTATTGTTTGGCAGAACCTGTTCATCATTTGCATATCTGTTTTCTGGCAACTGCAAGAAAAAATAAAATTTCTATTAGCACCCGACCACAGCTGAATAGTTTATTTACTTCAGTTTTATTGAATCTATATCTGTTCTACAATTAAGTTTGGTGTCAAGAATTGCATGAGAGAAGGCCTGAAAATTACACTATGTTTCATCTTGCAGCTGGCAAAAGAGAATAGAGAGCTCACTAAGCAAAGGGATCTCGCTCACTCCCGGATTGAAGATTTACTTCGTATGGTTGGACATGATGATGCCTCGGGAAAGGTGAACATTTACTGACAAATGATAATGTGGTTTACTTGCATACATATATTAGTCAGTTACCTTGCTTGCCTTCTTTCCAGGTTATCAAAAGTAGTCATTTCAAATTGCAAGCAAGGGATGCCTTGGAGGATGAAGGTTCAGGATCAGAAACTTCAAGTGTGATTGATTCTCGTGGTACGGATATGGGTGGAATATCTTTCAACAACCATTATTCTGATGGAGAGAGTGATGATGGAAAGAGGTTCCTTGACTCTCACTCAGGTCATAGTGGAATGACCACCGCTGTGACTGATTCTCGTGGTATGGATATGGGTGGAAAATCTTCCAACAGCCATTATTATGATGGAAAGAGGTTCCTTGACTCTCACTCAGGTCGGAGTGGAATGACAACCGCTGTGACTGATTCCCGTGGTATGGATATGGGTGGAAAATCTTCCAAAAACCATTATTATGATGGAAAGAGGTTCCTTGACTCTCACTCAGGTCAGAGTGGATTGACAACCGCTGTGACTGATTCTCGTGGTATGGATATGGGTGGAAAATCTTTCAACAATCATTATTATGATGGAAAGAGGTTCCTTGACTCTCACTTAGGTCGGAGTGGAATGACAACCGCTGTTGCAATAGAAGAAGAGTCCGATGACTGCAAAGAAGTTCAATGTATTGAAATGGAGGAATCAATCAGGGACGATGGCTTGTTACTCCATGCTCCTAATAATGGTGGATTCAGAGGAACGCCTCAGTCTGGGTTAAACTATGGGAATATGGTAGGTCATGAAATGATATCAACCGCTGTGAATGGGAACGGAGAAGTGCGTCAGATTCAGAATAATTCAGCTAATGATCAAGTGGAGCAAGGACTCCATGATGTAAGAAGAACGGCCATTACTTCTATTAGCAGTCCTTACTGCCACGATGCAAATCCACAGGTTGCTGCCGATATGTCAAGGTCCAGAAGCTGGAGACGTAGAGAAAATCTCATGACGGAGTTACCACCTGATGAAGCGGAGACCACCCCTCCACATGGATTTGAGAAAAGCTTTCCTGGAAGGCCTGAAGGTTTTGAACGGAAACTCCCACAATTAGACTTTGATGGCAGGCTCTTGAGACTTGATTCTCAGTCTTCTATAGGAAGTGCTCGGAGCACAAAAACTTCTGCAGATGATGACATTACTCGCTTAGACACCTTTGTTGCCGGACTGAAGAAAATGACCAACTCAGAGTATGGGAAAGAACTTGCTGATGGACAGGTAGGGATGTACTAATTTCCTTTTCTTGAAATTGATTGCATAGGTTCCAAAATAATCTAAGTTTCCATAATCTCATGCGGATGGGCAATCATATGGTATGTGCTTTAAAACTTGGGTGATTCATATCTTGGCGCATGTTAATGCTGTGATTTATGACATAAGCCAACTTGATATCTCTTCTTTCTTAGCTTGATTATGGGTCTCCTTCAAGTCTATCTTTATTGCCAAGGGGCAATTTGTGAGTGTCCAGGGCAGCTTGCCTGCACCTCGTCTTGCTGTTGCAACAATAATATGCATGTGATTGCTAATTTGCAACTTAAAGCAAATGCTATCCCCAGCCACTTTTTAGATCAACGCATTGACTGGGCGATTCCTCTTGCGTTAATCTCACAATTTGCTTGATGACATTGATATCAATTGATCAATTTACGAATCAGTATTCAGGTCTAAATATTTTCATTTCTCCTGATAATTAGAAGTGTGTTCTTACTAGGTTCTAGAGGACGGGCAAGAAACGGATTTCTTAAGGAACATAAAAGGTGCTAGAGGGCAGACAGGGCAGGATGCATTAGTCTCATCGGATTGGAGCCAAGAATTTCAGAGGCAGCAGAGGACGATAATTGAGCTTTGGCAAACTTGCAACGTCTCGATTGTCCACAGAACATACTTTTTCATGCTGTTCAAAGGTGATCCGGCCGATTCCATTTACATGGAAGTAGAGCTTAGGAGACTGTCTTTTCTGAAGCAAACATTTTATTACGGTAATGAAGCGATTGAAGATGGCCGGAAACTCACTTTTGCTTCAAGGTTAGTCCTCGTTCTAGCATGCTTTATCTTTGATTACTAGCTTCATACCATATGTTTAGAATTTTAAAAAAGAAAAAAAAAAAAAAAAAAAAAAAAAAAAAA
>NW_019268519.1:6121286-6122530 GCF_002738365.1 Cucurbita moschata | reverse complement strand
TTTTTTTTTTTTTTTTTTTTTTTCTTTTAAGTTTAGCATGACTGGGGATTCAAACTTCTACCTCTTAGTCAAAGACATATGCTAGACAAGTTGAATTAGGCTTAGGTTAGTAAGCTAATTATAAAAAACCAACCTTTTCAACAAGTACAATTATTGAGAAGTATATAATTACAAAATGAGACAAATAATTTACATCGTGAGAGCTACAAAAGTGAGACCATTCCAAAAGCTCCCAAAAGAGGTTTCACCTTCTTTGAAAACTTTGGAGAAATCTTAACAAAAGGGGGTAAGAGTTTGTTATCATTCATTATAAAAAACAAAAGAGAGTTCGGGGATCAAATTTTAGGTTAGAGTACTGTTGTCACTACTCATAAGTTGCAAAAAAAGGACGAGAATGAGTTCAAGCCATAGTAGTCACTTATCGAACTTTTAATATCCTACAAGTTTTTTTGACAACCAAATATATTAAGGTTCCCAAGAATAGGTGTGCACAAGTTAGCTTGAAGTCTTGAACAATCATGAACGTAAAAATGTGCAGAGAAACGATTGGAGTAACATGTTAAAATATCATTAACTTCCATCAATTGTTTGAATGGGTAGAAGTACAAATGATTCTTCCAATCCTTGAATGTTTTTTTCACGCTCCTTTCTATAGTGTTCGTTTCCTTTGAACATTTTGTTATTTCCTTTCCTTTTATTGGAGAGAAGTTCATATCTTATTCTTTTTAAAGAAGATAAATACATTAACCCAAGCGACTTTCTTTCTTGTGTCACCTGTCTAATGCTTTCTCATTATTGTCTTTTTGGTTGGGACAACAGCGTGAGGAATCTTCGTCGCGAGAGAAAAACATTGAGTAAGCTAATGCAGAAACGATTGTCAGAAGAAGAGAGAACGAGACTGTTCCAGACGTGGGGAATTGCGTTGAAGTCAAAACGCCGAAGGCTGCAGCTGATCAACCGCTTATGGAGCGACCCGAAGAGCATGAATCACGTACAAGAGAGTGCTGCCATTGTTGCCAAGCTTGTCAAGTTTGCTGAGCAAGGACAGTCTCTGAAGGGGAACTTTGGTCTCAGCTTCATTACAACACCCCCACAGAAAAGTAGATCATTTAGCTGGAAAAACACCAGGACTTCTCTTCTGTGAGCTCAGCTGCTACATACATAACCCTTACAGGTGACACTTTCAGTACTGTTTTTTTTTTTTTTTTTTTTTTTTTTTTTTTTTTTTTTTTTTTTTTTTTTTT
>NW_019268519.1:6108090-6120004 GCF_002738365.1 Cucurbita moschata | reverse complement strand
AAAAAAAAAAAAAAAAAAAAAAAAACAGACTATGTATGATACTTTAAATAGGTTAAAATATTCTTTTGGTCGTATAGTATGTTCAAATTTATAGAAAAAATGGTAATAGAGAATAAGTTTTGAAAAAAATAAAAATTAATCTAGGTACAAGAACTAAAATTTTAAAATTGTAATTAATATCACTAGATCATGCACAAATTAACCAAAAATAATCTGTTTTTAGCAGCTTACAAATTAATCTCTAGTCATGCTCAATACATAAGAAATTTAGAAAAATTTAGGCCAGTCTTATCAATTCTAATTTAAAAAATCCTTAAAAATTGGTCACAGTTTATTGTTGATTTTGTAATGAAATCCATAGCGTTAAGTTGCAGGCTGTTGAAGCCTGTGTATTGGAGACTTGAAGTATTAAGAATTTGGAGTTTTTTCTCCCCAAAATTTTGACTGATCTATAGAAATCCATTTTCATTCCAAAATAATCTCGAAAATTTTCCGGATAGCATTCGAAGGATATGAATCTGAGTCAAATTTCAATTCTAGATCGATATAATGAACAGTAAACACCAGCAAGACGATTAATCACTCACATTAGATCAATTCCAATTTCGGCTACAATCGATCTTGACCTGACATAAACCCTAAACCTCGAGAAACATCTTAACAGTTTATGAAACCAGAGATTAAAAAGAAAAAAATCAAATCAGATGAGCTTGAAAGGAAGAGGCCAAGGAGTGGAACTAGGAACCTCGATTTTGTCCTTGATCCGCTGAATCTTCTTCTCCTTCTTCGGCCTGGCGTTGCCGTACGAGCCTTTGAATATTTTCCCCTTCTTCGTCTTCTTGTCACCTCGTCCACAAAGGATCGGAACCAGTCCTTCCACCGCCATTGACGACGTTAGTGAAGGCGACCGGCGCTCCGCCGCCATCACTCCCCTAGCTACTGCGCCACACCACTGCATCATCGCCATTTTTGTTTTCCTTTGCAAGATTGGTTCAGAGCCCAACAACTGTAATGAAGGAGGCAAAAAGGGTGTAAAATATATCGAGTGTATTGGAAAATATGGGCTGGGCCTTGAGCCCATTAAGGAAGCCCAACTTTTCATAGCCACATCATTTCATTGTTAACATTTAACATATTGTGTGCCAATAATTGCAAGGTCTTCGATAAACTCTTGGGTTCATTTCTCTTGACTGTCTTGCCCGACTAGATATCTAAAGTGCGGCTCTGATACCAACTGTCAAGGTCCTACATTTTTTACCGTGCGGCGTCGTGATCTTGACACGCTCACAACCAGCCTCAAGGGGAATTAAGCCCCATATATATTTTTCACCCCGACTTTAGCTTGACACTACTCTTGGCCAATCTGCATACTTTCTGAGTGACACATAATGGTACACCCCACAAGGTGTGGCTCACAAGCCAACTACGATATTACTCTTCGCGGTACTAAATACTATGGGAGCGGAGTCTAGTTAGCTTGTTATTGACTTGCTGGAAAACAAACGTGCTTTAGACGAATACGAAAACTTGTGCACACTATCTACGGGCTATCCCCCTTGGACCTATTTCTGTTGTTCGCCCATCTTAGACTCGCAACGTAGACGTGGCTATTCAGTGTTTGCCATAGCTGTGGGTGAGGCTGACTCTCTCTGCAGACACTCACTAGACGACTATGGACTTAAAATGGGCACTTTGCCCCGTTGTGGCCAACTTGGCCTCAATGTGTGTATCCTCTGAGTTACACAAGGTGGGCTCGTAAGCCCGACCATGACATCTTCTCGTCGCATCATGACACTCTTCTATATTGGCCCGCATATGACCGGATGGGCATCTCTTGAGGGACGCTGCTTTGCTTGTCATGACATGAGTCACAACCTACTCTCTTCATAATAATATGGTTGTGACATTCTCCCCCATTTAACTTAGTCATCGTTCTCGATGACTTACTCGGGACACAATCGTATTGCGGATTGTGACACTAATCACACGACACGACTTCTAGAAAATTAGTAAACTGACTAGGGCAACGTTCGGTTCTCTTCATATTTTTTATATTATTTACCATTGGTACGCGACGTCCACTAAACAACCAAAAATTCAATCAACTTAATCCAATCCGTACAATTTTGATTGAATTATAAAAATAATGGTCGGAGTTTGTTCATAAATTCTTATTAAAATTAATAATTTTTATTTTTTTAAATTTGATCTAAAAAAAAAATATCCCAATTTAATTACTTTAATTCCCCTACACTCCAGCTTCACCCGAGAACCATTTGTTTCAGTCTCATAGAGCTTAATTTTGTGATGGAGATGGCTCTCTCCCGCCTCCTGATCTCAACAAGATCAACCTGGTCCATCAAATCCATCCCAACCTAATCTTCATCTCTCATTCTTCCTTTCTTCCTTCTCCCTCTCGCCGCCGTAGAGCTTTCCGATCCCACCCGCCGTTATTCCCTTCAATGGAGCTCTCTGGCGCCAGTTCTCTCTCATGGAGCCGTACTGTCTCCCATTCTATTCGCATCCCTCAGCACCTTGCAGTAAGTGTTCGATTCTCGTAATCTCATTTATTAGCTTTGCTTCGGCGTTGAGGAGTTTGTGGTTTCTCTGTTTTTCTTACTTTAAATTCTCTTTTTGCTTGAAGATATGTGGCAAGAGGCTTAAGGTTTTTTGCGCCATTGATGAAACAGAGATGGTATGTACTTACTTGAATTTCTGTGTTTATGCTTTATTGTGATTGAGAATTGTAATGTGTGTTAATTTGAAGTCAGTTTGTTGATCGTATTTCCTGTGTTTGATTATTGTTTTCCTATATTTTTGTAGCTATTGTTGTTATTGATCGTACAAATTTATTGATTTTTCAAGGTTGACGTTTGGGGCTAGGTAATTTGAGATTTCGTAATGAAGCTCTATTGACTAAATGGTTGTGGCGTTTTCCATTGAAGTAGAAGTATGGTCCTTACTCTCTCTAGTGAGCCTTGGTTTGTGGGTTTATAGGCACTTTCTAGAGTTCTTCGAAGGCTATCTCTTGGGGCTTTCCCATCTTTTCTAATTCTGTGAAGTGCTCAGTTGGAGATGGTTCAAACACTCTAGTTTTTGGAGGACTATGGGTTGGGTGATTGTGAGATTCTACATCGGTTGGAGAGGAGAACGAAACATTACCTTATAAAGGTGTATGAACCTCTCCCTAATAGACGCGTTTTAAAATCGTGAGACTGAGAGCGATATGTAATAGGCCAAAGTGGACAATACCTGCTAGCGGTGGGTTTGAGCTGTTACAAATGGTATAAGAGGCGGTCACCGGATGGTGCAAGGCACTGGTTGGAGTAGGGCTAGACCTTCTCCATAGTAGACGCATTTTAAAACTATAAGGTTGACGACTATATGTAACGGCCAAAACAGACAATATCTATTCCCTTCCTTGTACCCCTTTCCTCCTTGAGGTTGTGTCCCATAGCTTGGTCTTTTAATTTTGGTTTTCATCCTCTTTCGAACAGGGAATCATATGAGTATCTACTCTTTTTTCTTTATTGGGAGACTTCCATATTCATCCAACTAGATGGCATATTCGTTTTTGGTTCCTTAATGCCTCATACGGGTTCCCTTGTTCATTTTTCGTTATTTCGGGTGCCATTATGCTTCTAGAAATTCAAGGTTGAAATTTTGAAGGTCATTTTCTTAGTTAGATCTGTGGTTGGTTAGGTCCTATTTTTTTAGTTGTTTTTCAAGCCCTTTTGTGTTCTTTCATTTTTCTCTGCTCAATTTCTTGTTTAAAATAATTGTTGCAGAAAAATCAGCTCACTGTATCAATAACTGGAGCTACAGGCTTCATCGGTAGAAGACTTGTGCGACGGCTAAATGCAGGTTATTATATTCAATACATCGAGCTAAACATCTCGAAAAACCAAAGACATCAATCAAATCTTGCTCTTTTTTTTTTTTTTACCCCATAGTTTGTATCTGTAAGCTTCCAGCTCCAATCTGCTTCTCACAATGTAGTAGATAAACGACTGATTAAGAATTCTTTGATGTGTTTCTGGTCATAGATAACCATAATATTCGAGTTCTGACACGTTCTAAATCTAAAGCTAAGTTGATTTTTCCGGGTAAGAAGGTAATACATGTCAATCGTCTTTCTTTGTTTTACTGTATCTTCTGAATTTTCTTCTGTTTAATTATTGAACTACATTCCACAATTTGTAGCCAGGGAATTTCCAGGAATCGTGATCGCAGAGGAGCCAGGGTGGAAAGACTGCATCCAAGGTTCAGATGGTGTTGTTAACTTGGCTGGGATGCCCATAAGTACCAGGTGGTCTTCTGAGGTTAGTACGTATTTCCTATGGATTTTGACCCTTTCTAACATGATTTATGGTCCCATATACTACACAAGCAAGTAATAAACTGTTCAGTTAAATACTACTTGCTTGTACGGTAATTAAAAACTAATCTTGGGATAGAGCTTAGATGAACCGTCTCTGTAGAAAAACTAATCTTGGGATAGAGCTTAGATGAACCGTCTCTGTAGAATTAGATTCAGGACGTGCTTTTGATCGGTTGATCTGACAGTTTGTAATTTGTATGTAAAACAACTAACATTATGTAACAACTCAAGCCCACTTATAACAAATATTCTCCTCTTTGGGCTTTCCCTTTCAAGCTTTCCTCAAGATTTTTAAAACGTGTCTACTAAGGAGAGGTTTCCACACCCTTATGAAAGATGTTTCGTTCTCCCCAACCAATGTGGGATCTCACACACCCCCCTTCGGGGCCCAACATCTTCGCTGGCACTCGTTCCTTTCTCCAATCGATGTGGGACCCCCCAATCCACCCTCTTTGGGGCCCAGCGTCCTTTCTGGCACACGGCCTCGTGTCCACCCTCTTTGGGAGCTCAACCTTCTCGCTGGCACATCGCCCGGTGTCTGGTTTTGATACCATTTATAATAGCCCAAACCCGCCGCTAGTAGATATTGTTCTATTTGGACTTTTCCTTATGGGTTTCCTCTCAAGGTTTTTAAAACGCATCTACTAGGGAGAGATTTTCACACTCTTATAAAGCGTTCTCCTCTCCAACCAAGGTATGATCTCACCCATTATCTCTTACCCTACTTGTTTGACAATCTGAGGACTGGTTATATAATCTATAATATATAATTTGTGCCCATTGTAATACAGATCAAGAAAGAGATCAAGCAAAGCAGGATCAGAGTCACCTCAAAGGTAAGAAGTATAGAGTACTGCAAACAGTTTAAGGGACTTCTTTCCATTTCTAGCTTACAAATGCAAAACCTGATACGTAGCAATATTCAATGCCTCGTTTACATGGTTACTTAACTGATGTGAAGGTTGTAAGGTTAATTAACAATGCACCAGATGCTGCTCGCCCTACCGTTCTTGTTAGCTCAACTGCTGTTGGTTACTACGGTACGTGCTTCTATCTACATTTACTCGACTCTCCCTCTCGAAAAACTATCTGAAAGAACAGATCACACTATTTTTATTTCGTTTTTTTTTTCATCCTTTTCGTATTGGGACTGCCCAGTTTCTCAGTTTTGATGTGAGAATCATGTAATCTTCTATTAGATCACATTCATAATCTAAACTTTACTCCTCTTGCTCTCTCTCTCTCTCTCTCTCTCTCTCAGGCACAAGTGAAACAGCAATATTTGACGAACGAAGCCCGTCTGGAAACGATTACTTGGCCGAGGTGAGGAGTGTAGTTAGATAGAGCTAATTAATGAGCGATTTTATTTGTTTTTCTTCGTAAACGAAGATGAAAAGAGTTAAAGCACAATCTTTTGCTTGTGTTTAAACCAAATTTCCATCAATAATAGAGCATAGTGACAATTCTGGGTCCTTTTTTTAATCTTTTGTAGTTCAAGCTTGTGATGGGAACTGTTTGCCACAAGTATCTTAGATTGAGCTAGTAAAACTTATGTATCATTAAAATGGAGTCGTGAAATTATACATGTTCCTGTAGTTCACTCGACCGTTCTCTAGTGCGAAGCGGTTTATCGACGAGTATTAAGATTTCCTTCTATTCGCCATATTGAAATTCTTCACTATTTTGTGTACTTTCATTCGGGTGTTTGTTTGCTTAAGACAGTGAGTTTCCAGGTTTGTAGGGAATGGGAAGCAACAGCCCTGGGAGTAAACAAGAATGTCAGAGTGGCTCTTATTCGTATAGGTGTTGTTCTTGGTAAAGAAGGTGGTGCTTTAGGTATGGAAAAATTCTTAATTATTAGGTTTAATTTGTTAGCTTTTTTTTCCACTCTGTTCGAAAACACGTTAATTTTGGTCATTGTACTTTTTAAACGTTATCATTCTCGTCCTTTTGTTTTACATTTTATCTTTTTTTTTTTAAATCTCAGTTTCAGCTTAATGCTCCACTCGATTAGTTTTTCTAAAAATTATCATACTTCTATGTTATAAGGATTACTTTTTCTAAAGATTCTCGTTCTAAAGATTCTCGTTCTAGGGACTAAAATAGAATAAACTTGAAAAAAATAGACAAAATAGACGATTATAAACAAAATAAAATATAAATTCAATTATTATATAGTTTGTTGAATCAGCTTTCCACATTAAATTACTTGAAGTTGAAAAGGTTTATGTTAATTTCTAAATCTTTTTTGAATCCATATTTATCTGTGTGCATTTGCCAGCCAAAATGATCCCCCTCTTCATGATGTATGCTGGAGGTCCAATGGGATCTGGAAAACAATGGTAATACTCTCCCCCAACACTCCATTATACATTCTTGTTACATTTTTTTTTATTAAAGTTACAAATTTGATCCCTATAGTTACAAGATAATTCAAATCCCTATGATTTTGATATCAAAACATCCCTATGATTTTGATATCAAACAAAAGTATAGGGACTAATTTCTAAATTTCTTTAACAAAATATTTTTTTTTTTTTTTTTTTTTGACTCAATAGTGAATTTTATAACAAAATGAGTTTGCAGGTTTTCCTGGATTCATTTGGATGACATTGTGGACCTAATATATGAAGCATTGATCAATCCATCTTATAAGGGTAATAAACTTTTAATTACAAAAGTAAAAAAAACGCAGAATTAGCCTTATTTAAAGTTAATCATGTATTATTCATGGAAATAACACAGGTGTAATAAATGGAACGGCACCTAACCCGGTTAAATTGTCTGAATTATGTGAGCGGTTGGGAGCCGCCATGGGCAGACCTTCATGGCTTCCCGTACCTGACTTCGCCCTCAAAGCCGTCCTTGGAGATGGAGCTTCTGTGGTCACTCTCTCTCTCTCTTTTATCCTTTCCTTTTTACTCTTTAAATTAATCTTATAAACCATAGGCCTCTATTAGAGACCCCTACAACTTCTTAGACAAGAAGTTCAAGCCAATTTGTTAGCCTCAGATCAATAAGAACACCTGAATTTCCTGCAGGTTTTGGAAGGGCAAAGGGTAGTGCCTGCCAGAGCCAAGGAATTGGGGTTTTCATTCAAGTACCCGTCTGTGAAAGACGCACTCAAGGCCATTCTTTCCTAAGGGAATCAAATATAAATCTGAAGAATAGTAGCATCATCTTCCATTTACATCTATATATATATCATAACACACTATTGACGAGGTCGATTTTTTGTTCAGTAATTTGATTTTTGGGTTTGGTTTCGGTTTCCCGCTCAAATGAAACGGAATGGGAAGGTCATAAATATATGATTGGGAGGTTTAAGGTATGTAGAAAGAAATTGGCTTTGTTTTTGTTCCAACAGTTCGGATTTATGCCCTGAAGCCTCATAATTAATTATTTAGTTTTTAACGATAACTTTTATTATTTTATTTGTAATTTAATTGTTATCCATGGTTTGAAAATTCAAAGTTATTAATGTAATCTTGAACATTATGTGGTTGATTTATAGTCTTTTAAGTAATAACTAAAGAGTTTATAGTATATGGATAATGTTGGGTGCCTTGTCTTGATAACATTATTGATATGACCCACTTTGTAATCGTTACAAATGATTTGATCCAAATCGTTCATGTGAGGATGTGGGGATTCTATACAATGAGTTTATCTAAGACTGGACCAAGAAATATTTAATCATTTTTATAAATCCATTAATTGAGAAAATTAATATTGCACATGATGATCATATGGTACTCAATCTTAATCCTAAGTGAGTTATGAACTTCTTCCTGTAATGGCTTGTCATTTAATTTACACGGTGAAAATGGTTATCATTTTGCGAGTTACCAAACAAGGGGTTGGGAACATAATATCATGAGATGAAATTTACTCATTTCTATATATGGAAAGTAGATGAGACTTGAACAATGAGGCCCCACCCTCTCATTGGCCCAAGAGGAACTTGGTTTATGATTGGATCATAAACTAATTGTTCATTAGAAAATCTAGTACTTAAAGGGGAAAGTGAGGATAAAACGGACTTTTGACCCATAATAACTTGAACAATAAGACCCCACCCTCTCATCGGCCCGAAGGACTTGGTTTATGATTGGATCATAAACTGTTTATTAGAGAATCAATGGTACTAAAGGTAAAAGATGTAATTACGGGATAAAACGAACTTTTGACTCATCTATAATTATGAACAATTGTTCATAAAGAATCGACTTGTAATGGTTATATCAATGGACATAACTTGTCCTACCGTGCATAAGAGTGCAACTCTGTCTATAGTGGAGTAACCTATAGTTAATGAATGAAAATTAATTAATTAAAGAGTTTGAAATTTGAACGAGATTCAAATTAGTTAAATATATACGGAGGATATCTTATAATATCTAAATATAAAGTATAATATCCTAATATATTAAATATGCAAATATATTATTTGACAAATATTTTCCAAGTGGAGGACCTCAGGTTAAGCCAAACACACATCAATCTCTCCCACTTTTTCGGGAGAATGAAATTACATCTCCAGAGAATTCTCGAAACTATTATTCTCAAATCCTTTAGGAATTTTCTTTTAAGAGACTCCCACAAGCATTGACCTTGTGTTCGAGTCATAGCAAGGAAGATTTTGTGGAATGTTGAAGAGTTTTTGCATGATTGAAAAACTTCAAGGACTTGCAAGCTAGGGTTTCTACAAAAGTAGAGTACTTTTGCTTTTCTTTTAATTCATAATAAAATCAAAACAGTTCCCAATGTTTCCACTACGTGGTTGTCACCAACAACTTAAGCCTAAATTATATATATACGTGATATATATTCAACCTCTAAGCGAGTACCTTTTCCCAGAGAAGGGCTGGAATTTAGGTACTTCCTTTTCTGGCTGCTCTTGTTTACTCTCCATTGTTGCTTCCTACAAAAATGGCAAAATAGAATCGGTTATGTTTATTCATTTTTTTTTTTATAATGTAACGCAATAAGTGCGAAATGCAATGACTTGAATAAGATGATAGGAAGAAATGCAATTTTTAATTTTGGTTGTATCAGTTTTAACAAAATGGGAAAATTATCGCTACTTTCAATAAAATCAAGTTCGACACAAAGTTAATGTTTGATCGACAAATAAAATAACTTTCCCAAAACTCACCAATTTTAACAAAAATTTGAACATTAGTATCACCTGCTATATAGTTCATTGAATGGATATAATAATATATATTTTTTAATGATTTTTTTTTTCACCATAATGATAAATGCTAAGTGAGTACCTTTGAAGTTCCTTTAGGATTTTGATTAGCATTTTGTCCAAATACCAACTTTCCCTGAGCCTGACGAGTTCCATTGACTGAGCTAGATCCAGCAGACTGTTGTGAAGGGCCATATCTACTAGCAGCACCGGATAGCTTCTCCTCAGATGACCTAGCAGATGAAATAGGCTGGGACTGGTGACTTGAAGATTTACCATCCAAACGTCTTCCTGTTCCCGTGAAAGCACTAAATTTAGGTTCAGCTTCTTCTGCTGGAGCTTCTGCAACTGCAAGAGAGTTCAATGAGAACTTGACAGAGACTGCCTTGTTCCTAAATGCATACCTTCCGAGTTTTGTTGCAGCAAATTTGAAAATTAATTTAAATGGGTAAGCACTATATATACCTAAACATAGTAATCAGTGGCCTTGTTCAACGAGATTACTAAACACTACGCCGTGAACAAAAGAGCCCAAGAAAAGAAGGGGCAGACCAAAGAAATGGTCTCCAACGAGATTACTAAATACTACGACATCAGGCAACTAGAAAACTCAAATCTGTAGTAAAGTTACAAGCTAATAAACTGCTTGGATAAAATATCAACTTCATAAGCGTTGATAAAATGAGAGAAATCGCCAAACTGATAAAAAGAAAAAAAGAAAAACAACAGAAGCAGCACTAAATTGCAGTAAGAATTGGAGAAAAGGAGTAGAAGTTATGCACCTTGCTCCCTCCCCCTGATTGGTGCAGTAGGCTTCTCTGGTTCCTTGTAATCCAGGGGAGGTGCAAAATCCACCTCACAATCTGTCTCAATGATACTTATTGCATTGGATGGCTTTGTTTCGACTATGTCGATGTAATATTTCTTGTTGTTATATGCCACCATAATACTGCCCCCAGTGGTGAGGCAAGAAAAATTCCTGAGTGTAGTCTCTAAGCTGTGTGAAAAAAAATAATATGTTGTGTGAAACAAACTTCATCACACCAACCCTTGGAGATACAGATAGAGAAATCACATGTGATCTACCTAAACAAAAAAGAAAGACCACCACATTCCCTATTAAGACTATGGAAGAGTTCAAAAAAGTGTTTGCGAGCAATGTGCTAAAATTGAACATTTCCTTCACTACCAAGCGCAGACCAAAAGAAATTAGCTTTCATTTGTCCTGTCACTTGTGAAATCAAGTATGGACAGTTTGAAAATACCAATTTGATATTGACCATAGAACTTTCTCAAGGGTACTTTTATCAAGTAACTAATGTCCTTGAAAGACCAAAAGAACTTCCAAGCAGGCTGTAGTCAATGCATTCTTTCATACGTATAGATTTGGACTAGCTTGCATGCACCTTAACTATTCCTAAGAATCAATAGTCTAATCCTAAAACATACATTTGATGTCAAAAAGTTTTCCCTTAGTACTCAACATTCCAAATGACACCTGAGCTTTTGAACCCATAACTAAAAAGACATTTGATCGAAGCTTTTTATTTTAACCATTGGATCAACGCCAACGCATGGTGGGCACTTTGATGTTCAAGATTTTGTGTACTTATTGGGCTTAAGGTAAAAATATACGTGACAACGGCTAAATTAACAGAGGTTAGCGCATTGGTGTTCAAATTAAATAAGAAAGTGGCAGAGGATTTCAACTTTAGAACACCTTCCTATGGACCCAAGCTGGAAATACTAATAAGTAGCGAACAACACTAGAAACATAAACCAAAACTTGAAAAGTTAGCTCACATTGCTTTTGGATTGGAGATATCCAAGAAGTCCTTTGTGTGAGGTTGTAATTTAACATAAGTTCCCTTTGGAAGAGTGACATTCTTCACATGCAAGAGGTCTCCTTCTTGTAAAAGCATGTTCTCCATCATCTGAAGGGTAAACAATTAGAAAGAAAGTAGAAGAATCCTCGGATGAAAAGTAAGACAGAGCTAATAACACCTGGGATACATATAACGCAAGAGAAATATGGACCCTACCCAATAAGGCATGTAAATCCTGCCTTCTTCTGCAACAAACTCCAATACCCCACAATGAGAGACTCGCTCAGCGTCATCATTTCGAAGCTCAAATAACATTGGATAATCAATTTGTAATGAAGCTGTATGGGTTTATGTTTAAAATTCAGTCAACTACAATGAGAGGAACCATTGATAAAACAGGCACAAAAAAAATAATTTTAGACATATGCAAACAAACCAAGGCGATCAAGGGCTGATGGAGGCATTATAACTGGAAAAAAAAAAAAAAAAAAAAAAAAAAAAAAAAAAAAA
>NW_019268519.1:6094611-6107344 GCF_002738365.1 Cucurbita moschata | reverse complement strand
AAAAAAAAAAAAAAAAAAAAAAAAAAAGAAATAAACAACATGAGAAATAAAGAAGATGAAATTGAAAAATACTGTATGAAGGACATAGAAACTAAACAATAAGAATGGTAAAGACAGAATATCTTACTTCTATCTCCAGTTTCAATGTGTGGCTGCAGGATGAAAAGATTAACTCAAATTAGAAGAAACTATCTATTTCGGAAGAAAGAAAACAGTTCAGTTTTATGCATGCAAAAACAGATACTTGAAAGGCCTTTTAAGATGAAAAGCAACATTCCAATATATATTTACCTTCTACTGTATTGACCTACAAATTAGAGACATGAGCAGCAGTTGTGTGATATTACGTGAAATTCCAAGCTTTTAAAAAAATTAATCCAAAAGCAATGCTTATTACATGCTCACGCTTCAAACAAATAAAGAGCATATTGCAACTGCTACCTACATTTAATTTCTAGCATGAAGAAGTCCTTTGATATGCATAATAATTACTAAACAGTGAAAATGCAATGAAGCCAAGAACCTCCTCAAACGCCAAGTGAGAACATTTCTAAAAATGGTAATAGATGTAGAGGGTAGTCAAACCTTATCAATAAATGATGCAGAGAAGCATTGATATCTTTGCTCAAATGATGCTCCACGATAACCATACCCATCATACCCATCAAAATACTGCACATGCAGAAAGATAGAGAGAACATTAATTGCAATATGACTACAAAAGCTAACCAATCTCTTTTTTTAGAAAAATGTAATTATATCTTCACAGTAAGAACCCTCCTAAGATGGAGAGTTGAAGGCCAGTGAATTGCAGAAATAGTAACAACGTAGGCACAGTTAGAGTAAAGTGTAAACTTCAACAAACGTCAATTGTTTAAGTAACAAACTGCTTCTACCAAGTGAGAGTATAAATTGAAAAGAAATTTAGGGAAAAAAAAAAAAAAAACTGGAGTGGTATGATCATCTACCATAAATCATAGCACTTAGCAGGTTTCAGAGAGCAGAAATAAATATCAAACATTTGGATAAATCAAGTTGTGTTCCACAGCCAGAACAAGCAACACGTCTTAGGTCTAGGATTAACACAACGCACTAATGTAGTTATCTAAAAGCAGAAAGCAGCGATTTCTTAAATTGAGGGAAAGTAGAATCTTCTGTGGGTCGATGAGATTCAAATCCTCATCATAAACATTGAGATAATTTCATAGCTTTTCTTTATTTTCTCATCACACAGATAATATAAGAATCCAATGCCGTTTCACATAACGTCAGAGATTCTATTTTTAACAGTCTGAAAAGGGCATGCATACCATTTTATAGAGCTTTTATAGAGTTCCACAACGGATAATTAACCTCTTACAGGCTCCCAACGGACCGACGAAGAACTGCATGTTGTAAAATATGTGAGAAAACCAGATGTTTGAAAAGTACAAAATCACAAACCTCAGCATAACTTAAACCGCTTAGTAGCTATTATAAGAACATCTCTTGCATCAAACTGATTCATCACCAAAACAGCAGTAAAAATAAAAACAAAGAAAGAAAGCAAATCCTCACTTCCATTCCGCTTCAATGTCAAACATGAAACAACAGATACAAAGAAAGAAACAAAAACCAAGGCAAACTATACCATAATATGAAAAATTTTCAGAACTCACACCAACAACAACCAATCAATAGCAAACCAAAAATCAGACTGAATGCACCTTAAGTTGCTATGTTTATCTTTCTTCGGCCACAGGTAACAAACAACTTATATTTTCCGATAAACGAAACACAAAATAATCCTACTAAAAAACGAATGCGCTTATACATATGAAAAAACGCAAAGACGGAAAATTCAAATTTTCGGTCACTCAGCTTTCTCAGCAAGCAAACAACCAGAACATCATCTTAACTATCATAGAATTCGAATCGTATATATGCATGACATGACGGTACTTCAGCCGTACCGGAGACGAACAACGGAGAAGCAAGTCGCCGATGAACGATCGGTCGCTGGAGGAAGCGCAGAGAGGGAGAAGGAGACCGTTTGATCGGTTTGATCGTTTAAGCATCAGATTTAGAAACCCGAGATACTAAAAGCAAACCAGATGCTCGAATTCGTATTGGCCACGCCATGTATCTTTTGGGCCTGGGCCTTATATTGGGCCGATTCTTTTGCAAAGCCCAATTAGTTGCAGCCCACTTAGGACATCGGCCGGAATCTAGTAAATTTTTTTAAATTTTTTTTTAGAATATTAAAATATTTGAAAGATTATTATTATTATTTATTGCATTTAATACCGGATTTAAGAAGATTATGAACCACTAAAAATATATCACATTAAAATTATTGTTAGTTTTAAAAAATATATTTTTTCTTACCATATAATTATATATACGTATATTTATTAAATTTTATAATTATTTTTTTTATAACTTTTAACTATTAAATTGAGTTCGAAAATATTAATTAAAAGTTTGAAATAAATAAATGTTTTACTGACTAACCTCTTAATTTTATTAATACAAAAAAATTTTATTTTTATTAATACAAAATTTAAAATGAACTGCATTTGGGATCGATTTAAGTTTTTTAAAAATAGTAACCTAAAGAATGTACCAAGAAACCTCATAAACACTTCCTTATATTTGTATACAAAAATTTAATTATAAATATTGAATATGGTCATAAATTGAATAATTAATTATACATGTTAGAGTTCAACAATAATTTATGAAATGATAATATGATAATAATAATAATAAATTGTAAAATAATAAGAAAGAAAAAAATATAAATGGAAAATCAAAGAAAAAATAATGTGAAAAGTAAAAAGAAAAATTCTAAGAAATAAAAAAAAAATGAGAGTTCATAAAAATTAGCACACCATGTTGATTATGAAAAGCCGAACACGAGAAAAACGTGATCAAGGTTTAATTCTTCATAAAAGGAATATGAGATAAAAATCGTGAAATGATAGAGTCAATAGAAAGTACAAGTTCGTAAGAGAACAATTATCTAGTTCATAAATAATTTAATAGAATTTTCATAACAAATGGTTTGATAAAACGTTTTAAACTTATAATCACAAAATTCTAACTTGTCTTTAATCGGTCAATTAATTTTTTAAAATCTATTAAATATAAAATTAGAAACTTAAATTTGTAGTAAAGATAAACACAAAGTAATCTTAAAATCCGACATTCGAGTAAATGAGAGATATACGAATGATCTGATATCTCATTCAAATGAGAGCAATTGAGAGGATAAGTTGACTAAAAAAGGATTAGAATGATTGAAAGTCGCTACCCGTACCAACAATGCGCACATTTCTTTTCGGTGACTCAATCATAAAAATTTATGGTTGAGCGTACATGTTGAATGTATTCCTATTAATTTTTCTCGTAGTGGAATATCAGGATCATCAAGTGCTAAATCCGAATTCCGGATCCTAAGAATCCACATGGGCCTGTTCTTATGCCAGCAAGGGTAGCTTAAAGAAGCATCAACTATAATAGTTGGATATAATAGTTGGATGTATTTAGTGCCCTTTTATTGAACTCCTAATAACATAAGTAGTTTGGAAGAAAACACTTCATGTAAAATCTTTCTTCAAGATCAGTTGCCGATCAATTTCAACACATTTTGAGTATTATTTCGTCGCTATTTCGTACGCAATTCCTATCTAGCCTCTTTCTTGGTTGATAGGGACTCACTAAGAAACATAGGAAGAGTGTGGGGCGTCCAAAGGAACACCGTTGTTATACCGAAGACATCAAAAAAACCCGAGAGATCGAAAGAAAATTTCAAAGTGTTTTTATTTTCAGCTTGCAAAAGAGGACATGGATCTACTCAATAGAACTATTACCGTACAAATGAAAATATTCAAACTTCTAACCTTTTCATCGAAAGTTTATAACCAATAGAACTATGCTCAGCCGCTCAAGTTGACACTGAAACTAGTTCATGAGAATCGAAACAAATCAGCTATCCAACTCGAATCCATCAGAATCAAACCAATCAATTCATTTCAATTCTATACTATAAACCCCAAATTGATTCGAGAACTATACTTCAAACTGGTCGCAATTTTATTAATTTTTTCTGTTTCCATAATCAGCCTAATTAATCATTGAACGAGCAATCAGGCCACCAAATATATGGACTACAACTCCAGTGCAGTGCAGAAATTCTATACACATGATTATCATTACCTTGAGGAATTAAAAACAAGCAACCTAACTCATTATGACATAGAATTGAAAACATCACAATAGCTTAGTATATATATGGTATAATAGCAAACCGGTTTCTCGGATAATTATCAAATTTACGAACATACCATCGATGAGTTTCTGCTGCTGCTAAGGCCAGATTTACCACCTGCAAACACCCATCAGAAGTCAGAAGATTATTACCTTCTCCATCTTCAGTTTCAAGTATAGAACTATGGTTGGTGAATATGAACAAACAGAAGAACAGATCAAACTGCATTTTAATTCTCAGAAAAAATAAAAATCTCACCACAAATCCAAAAATTAGCCAGATTGTTAAGTCTTCTCCCCCACTAGCAACCACAAGCCCACCATATATAACCTTTAAAAGGGAAAGGACGACAGACAAAACCGATCAGTAATAGCTAAGATTTAGTGACAAGAAAACCCACAGTTCTTGTATTTAAGTTCATGAGGGAGAAACTTACGATCTCAGAAAGATAGTGTGGAGAAGATACAATTTCGAACCAATCACCATGAGGAATTTTATATTCTTCACCTTGTTCTCCAGGTACTCGCAGCGAGGCCTAAACAAATTAACTTGATATGTATCGGTCAAATGAATCTAGGATGCGTCGTTAAATGTATGGTGGCATTCATAAAGAAAGTTCACACATAATACCCAATCAAGAAAATCTTTTGATTCCGACGAAAAAGTGGTTCCGTTACTAAAACCTTCAAACTCAATCATCAAGATCATAAATCTGATATGTGAATAAACAATTTTGTATTGAAGAGGTGTGCTGTACCAGAATCTGATGACAACGAAACTGATGAATCCAACCCCAAAAGAATAAAGCTGCACCAATCCACTGACGCCACCCTAAATTTGCTAGAGGAATCACAGCATCCAACAGACTAACTTCAACATCTAGCATTTGCCCTTTGCCTTTAACAATGAACTGAGCTATCCCATTTGTAGCAAAATGATACACTTCCGGAATACAATTGCTACAAAGTGATAGAGGAGCTGCTGTGTAGAAACTAACCATAGAAAATATTAGAAATCAACATATCAAACCTCTAGATGTAAGGATTAAAACATAACAAATAACAACGAAAATCCAGCAATTTATGTATGAAAAGTTTTAGAGCCCATCAAAAGAATGCAGCCTACCACATTCTTACATATGATTGATATAAAAAGCCAAATAAGTACAAAAACAAAAGAAAAATTCAAATTGATCCAAAACCTATTTCACATCCTAAGATGCAAACAGAAAACAAATTCATATCCGGCTATTTTGGATGTAGAATGAAATTTTTGTAGGACAAGTGTAATACACATGACTTTCATGATGAAACGCCTAGATTTTCTATCTTGCTTCTAGTATTCGGTCATTCCACGGCATATTAAAGCAGGGCCCAAAATACCAAAACTAGCCATAGTAGAATCAGCGGATATGTATTGCAACAAAACCTAATAAAGAGAGCTACTTACAACAAGCCAGTTAAATATCCAAAGAAATGCATCCGAGCTGAGGGACTATAAATGAAAGTGTATATCGTTTCATAAAGACGTCTCAAGACTTGAACTTCCATTAATAAAAGCAGAAAAACAGCTTTCCAGACCAGGAATCTGTGCTCCCTCCCAGATGAATGAGATTTTTGCCATGAAAATAGACTTGAACCTCCAGTCAACTGGCTGGTAATGGCAGGAAAGTTAAATGGCTCTGAGATTAACGGGGTAGATACATATGCATACATCCAAGTTGTTCCTAGCAATAATGCTGTCCAGATAACAGCCCACACATAGAAGTGGCAGAAGAATTTCTGAGGTACGGTGAATTTCTGAATTTGAAGAATATGGGCGAATAAGAAGAGCGTAAAATTTCAGAACTATTAAAATATAGGTTTAATTCCACAGCTTAAACGGTTGTGTTAATAATATCTATGTACTTATGTCTTGAATTTTCAAATTTAGTTCTAAAATATTAATGTCGAATACTCACAAATAATGATCTAACCTGATAGAACGATGGGTGATATATAGGAAGTTGCTTAAAGCAAATTAATAGTACTTTTTTTTACGTTCAATGACATGTGGGAGTGAAGTTAGAACCTTTGAAGTCTTAATCAATGATATATACCTTAACTAGTTATATGCTCAGGTCGCTGGCAAATAATAGTTCATCAAATTTTTGGTATGCCCTCCCTAATCTAATCTAATTGACCAATTACCTTGTACCACTCACTACCACGCTCGAATCTCATTAATCTAATCAACATGTAAATTCTATATTCAAATAGCAGTATTACAACAGACCCATTTTTTTAATTGTGAGTGTTCAGACAGTTTGTGCACATTTTGACCAAGTTCATGATACAAGTATCTGAACCCTCTACATTTGGTTACTAAGAAACAAGTCGATTAAATCAATTCCCTCCAAGCTTTTATGATTCTCATAATCCTTATAACTGTTAGGCCAATGATGGTTAACAGCAAACTTGTTAGAATCAAAATCCAACGTTAATGACAAATAAAACTTTGTGGAGCCCGATTAAGTATTAACTGTCCAGGTAAAATTTAGCTGAGGCCCAAACATACATTCTAACCAGTGAGGCTGGGGGAACATAAACAATCGAATACATTGACAATTGACAATTCGACCACTTACCTTAGAAGAAGATTGCAAGATCTTCCCTCTCTTCGCAAACTCCAATATAGTTCGACGATACCAACTCAGTCTGGAGAAAGGTAAGAGAGCTAGAAGTATAGGCAATATTCCTGCAATCCAAGCAGCTCTGATAAGCCAAACAATTCCGATCTCCATTTCGCTGAAAATCCAGACGGAATCAGAACAAATATGCTTGATTTTCGCAGAATTCTCGAGGAATTATGTCTGAAATGAAACTAACGTCGAACAGAAGTAGATTGACGCTGCGGAGAGACGAATTAGGGAAAGTTAAACAGAAGAAAAGAGACTGAGTCGTCATTTTGAATGATTCGCGACGTGATCGAGAGGATTTCTTCGGGAAATGCAAATGTAGATGCTAACAACGCCGTCTGTTCATTTACGGTTCGGTGAGTTTTGTCGGTCATGGTGGGGAATTTTGTAGGGAAAGCTCCGAATACACCTTTCAGATTAGGGTTATATATACATATCTATATATATATATATATATTATTTATTTATATATATTAATTTTGTTGTCCTCTGGCGAGTATTATATGACGCTGTCCAAAACCTTAAAACAAAAATACTCGATAAAGGATACATTCAATACGAGAATCCGACCCAATCAAACCCAAATTATAAGGGTTGGGTTCGGTTTTTTTAGAACCTGATCCAATTCGAGTTAGGTACTAGTTCAGTGGATAAAGGATCGGGTCAACCCGACCCATCTCGATCATAAAAGAATCATCATTCTTCATTTACTTCTTTGTTCCTCTTCATCGTTCATCCTTCTTCGTTCGCCTTTTGGTCGTCCAACTCATTCTAAGTTCTTCCTCGTTCGTCTTCTAATCGTCTAGCAGCTTCGTCGTCCGTCAAATTGCTTCTCTTCGTTTTTCAACAGTTATTCACCTTATGATTTACGGCTCACCTCACCGAGACTGACATGAAGAAGCTCAATTCTTCGTTACTCACTTTCGCTCTTTCGTTTTTCTTCAAAATATTATTTGAACAACTAAACAACCCAACCCGAATAATATAGGGTACGATATTCAATGAATAAACAGACCGGACTGAACCGCCGAATTTGGATACAGTGTTGGGCTTCCGGGTTTGGGCTTTAGGCCCATTGACGAAGTTGGATCCAGTGTTGGGCGTCCGGATTTGGGCTTTAGGCCCATTGACGAAGATGGATCCAGTGTTGGGCTTCCGGATTTGGGCTTTAGGCCCATTGGCGAAGCTGAATCAAATGAAGCTACCAGCATTTGTGCGCCACTTCCGTCTTCTGTTCTCTCTTCTCCGACTGTGTTTAATCAATCACGACAAACAAAGTTTTTTCTTTTCTTCTTTTCTTCTTTTCTTCTTCTGCCATCGCAGTCAGATCAAGATTCGCCTTCCATATCCACTCGCCATTGCATCTGTAAGTTTTTGTTTCTTCCATTTCCACTTCCTCTTTCCTCTCATGCTCAATTTTTTGGTTCTCCGGTTTCAAATTGTTATCCTCCAAAACCCTAGCCTTCTGTCACTCCTAGTGCATGCATATCCGATTTTCTGGATTCTGTGTTTGTTCTTCTTCGGTTCAGGCGTTTACTTCGTTGTTGTTGTTGTTTTTTTTTTTTTTTTCCAGCTGTTAGGTCCTTTTGTTCGTTCTGTTAATTTGGAGGAGATTGAGCTGGTTCATCTTCTGTTTCATTGCGGTACGGTTTCTCTATTTTCTTTTGAACGAACTGCCGTTTTCAACATTGGTACTGTTGTTTAAGGACTTGTCGTTACTCGTTACGATTTTTATGAATTTTTTGTTGGAAATTTTACTGCCTTTGTGAGTTTAATGCGAAGGAAATGCTGATGCGTGTGTTTTTACTTTGAATTAGAATTGGATGTGGCAGGTGCATTTCTGTGAGAAGTGTTAATGCCAGTGCTCTATATGCTAGAAAATTGTTATGGATTTTTAAGATGAAGCTGAGTGAATAATGTCTGACACTGTTATCAGCTGAGCTTGTGTTTTTTGTCGTTTGTTCAGAGCTCTGATGAAATTGTTATGGACTTGATAGTGTTGGACATTTATTTGTGAGTTTTGTTACTTTGTATGTTATAAGAGCTCGTTTTATATTAATTTTTAAGGTAAAGATGAGCAAATAATAGTTACCACTGTTTCTTGTTTGACCATTTCTTGTTTTTTTCTCCTGTTCAAAGCTCTGAAGAACTTGCTACAGACTTGAATGAGCGATGGTCATTATCTTTTGATGCTAAAAGTAAAATGCTGCTTTGGAATAGGACCTCAAAATTGCTTCTGCGGATGGTAATGACCAATTTAATCAGCTTCTATATAATTTAATTGAGAATTTTGTTAATTCTTTTGATAGTGTAAAAAGAATCAAATTTCCAGGTTAGGTTTTTGGTTTCTTAATTTTATTTTTGTAAGGGCAATGCAACAAGAACCATGCATTTATATGACTTCTAGATTTTGAATATATATGTAATTGATAACCATCGTGGGTTGTCTTGATGATCCTTAAGGTTCAATATAAATAATAAATAACTTAGAGGGAATGAGTTCAAGTTATACTGAATGCATAAGTTTCTTAGACAGAATGTAGTAGTGTAAGGGGTTGTCTCATGAGATTAGTTGAGATATGCATAAGCTGGCCTAGAAATTCATGAAAATCAAATAAAGAATATAATAAATAATTATGTATTTGAAAGTACATTGCGTTGAGTAGCTCAAAAAATATTGCACTGGAATGAATGTGCTTATATGATTTATGTTGGAATTTGGTGCCCATGAGATGCTGGATATGGCCATGCTGTACTTTCTTGCTGTTCTCTGGAACTTATGATCATAGCTTTGTCAATTAAAAGAAAGTATCATCTTGAATTATCTGGTAGTTGTAGCTGGACAAATTCATTTTGATGTGGGGTGATTCCAGTCTTCTTTATGATTTTACGGTTGTTCTATCATATATGTTCATATTGACCAAAAGATGATCTCCCTTTAGTTTGAATTTATAGTTTCAACTTTTCTTTTAAATATGTTTGTGGCTTTGTATTACTACTCATTCTTAGTTGCTGAGGTTTTATTTCACGTAGTTTATATCTTTGCCGATAAGCCTTGTTAATGTATCCCATTGCCTAAATCTAGCTGATGTCTTATATTTTATGTTACAACAGAGTAGTTGATTATGAGCTGCAAGATTAGTTGATTATGAGTCGCCTAAATCTGCATTAGTTGATGGTGGAAGTATTTCAAACTGAACCCCAACCCGTGTTTTGAATCCATTTGCCTTGCTCGTTATTTTCCTGGAGTATGGATGATGGCCGGCAACATGAAAATGGGAGGCACAAGCTAGATTATTTCAGAGGGAGCCCCTCGCCTGTAAGTTTCCTATTCTTTTGTTTTGTCTTTTTTAATGTTTACTTTTAGTGCATCCAATTAAGAATGCCCTCTTTAATTAAATTAAATGATTTGGAAATGATGTATGCAGTGGAATATGATGCCCCCGCATCATGTAAAGGAACCAAATGCCTTGGTCATGAATAAGAAGATCATGTCCATTATAGCTGAGAGAGATGCTGCTATTCGGGAGCGAAATTTAGCACTATCTGAGAAGAATGATGCATTGGCTGCACGGAATGAGGCTCTACGGCAGCGTGACGAGGCATTTGCACAGCGTGATACTGCATTAATGGAAAGAGACAATGCTCTTGCAGCCCTTCAAATTCGTGATAATTCTTCTAACTTTCCTCTCAGCAGTGGGATCCAACGGAAAGCAAAGCGATCACACTATTTATCTAATCATATGCCAAACATGACTGAAACTCCCTATGGTACAAAAGATGTGCAAATAACTGATGCCTTTCCAATTACAGTTATAGCATCTGAAGCTGTTAAGTCTCAACAGGGAAAGCAAACAAAGGACAACAAGACAGTTTCATCAAAGGCTTCAAAGCTGCCCAGGAAGAAAGTCGGTGAAGATTTGAATAGACAGGCGGCGACCGATGGCACAAAATACAGAACTGACTGGGATGGTCAGGATGTGGGTTTGAATCTTGTTAGTTTTGATGACTCTTCTATGCCAGCACCAATTTGCTCCTGCACTGGACTTGCAAGGCAGTGCTACAAATGGGGGAATGGGGGTTGGCAATCATCGTGTTGCACCACCCATATGTCCATGTATCCACTTCCACATATGCCTAATAAACGCCATGCCCGCATGGGTGGGCGCAAAATGAGTGGAAGCGTTTTTACAAAATTGCTTAGTCGGCTAGCAGCAGCAGGACATGATCTGTCAGTACCAGTGGATCTTAAGGACCACTGGGCGAGGCATGGTACAAATCGCTACATAACAATCAGGTAGCTAGGAAGTAACTTCAAGAGGAGTAGAACATTTTGCAGAGGTCCACGGGGTCTGTCGAATATTTCAATCGGTAACATGACTCGACTGAAGTGATTTTACAACGAGGTAGCGCATTGTGATTAGACTGAACCTGTATGGACCAGAGTAGATTGGGGATGTTTGTAGAGTATGGCCATAAGAATGCGGCAGTTTTTTGTGCAAATTCCTTGGAGGCTCGTTGTGGGTTGCCGCCCTCCACTTTTCTCCAATTGCCAAATTCCCCCATTAGAATTTAAGATAAATGGAACTGGAGAATGTAGAATCAAGAATGGATCTGGAATGATGAGAATGAAGGTGAGTTCATTTGATTATTTGTATTTCTCATACCTGCTAATCTGTTATTACCTTTGCATTCAAAAAATGACTTTCAAGTATAAGGCTTCGGGGTTGATGAGTAGATGCTGAAATGGCGATGCGGTCGGTGAATCGGGTCGGGTGCTTACGTTAATTGCTAACTTTGGTCTAGCTGGTAGAGAATATCCTCCCCTCCAGCTCTTTTTGCACTCAAAATGGAGTGAGAAGCTTCATTTTGCCTGGTTAGTATCGTTCTTTCTCGGTTTTCCTTCTCTAACTCTATTTCCAATTGCCCCATTTGCTCCATATGCGTCCTTAATAGCTGAAACCAATTAGTAGTCTCAGGTGGTTTAGTTTTCCCAAACAATTGCATCTTTTTCTTCTTTTTCTGATGCATGAATTCGAGTTCTTTGTCGACCTCGATAGGTAGCACCTACTCAAAATTTCTGGTTTCGAGCTCCCATTTAAACAAGAGATCAAAATTCAAACCTCTGATTTAGATTAACCGAGTCGAGCTCGAGTTAGCACTCTTTTAAAGTTGTCAATGCCTAATTGTTTTTAGGCTGTATCGACTCATGAGAACTCGGCATCATTTTTGCCATTTTATTTGGACATTAGAATCCAAGCTCGTCTTGAACTTTCCTCAAATTTGGCCTCACTCAAAAGTGATAGTTTAGATTAGTTTTACAATACGTTAGATTTATATTGCTATTTTAGAGATTGGATTAGCTCAAACTTCAAACCAAACCGAAGTGTTCATTTAATACCCTTGCAGTTGAAAACTTATAAATAAAATGAAATGAAGTTTACTGAATATATTAGAGTAAAAAGTAAAAAGTGGGTTTTTTAAGTTGATCTGATTTAAAAGATCAAATACCAAAATGCAATTAAAAAGTTTGATAAAAAAAAAAAATTCTTCTTATTTTTAAATTTTCACAAACATTTTAAAAGAGTCCAAATTTAAGAAATTATTAGAAATAATCTTTTTAAAATTCTATTTCTTTTTTTTTTCCCCCTCAATTTTATTACTAGTATTTAAATTTTGCTTTAGCTCTGAAATTGTATTAAATAATATAATGTTTTTATATTTACTTCAATACATGTTATATATATTTATTATATTATATATAATATTTCTGTTTCAACAAAAAAAAAAAAAAAAAAAAAAAA
>NW_019268519.1:6024179-6094328 GCF_002738365.1 Cucurbita moschata | reverse complement strand
TTTAAAAAAAAAAAAAAAAAAAAAAAAAAAGTATAAATAGGAAATAGGAATATTGTTATCAAACAACTTTTATAGTGACCAAACAACTTGGCCACTACTTACATTTTGATTCGAGTCATTAACATAAATGACTAAATTTTCATAGACAACTCCAAAATGGATTTTTTTGGTGTACGCTTTTCCACCAAATTTTGCCTTTTTGGAGATTGGCTCATAGTATTTATGTTCTAATCAATAATGTGCATAAACTACCTTCCAAATCACACTATATTGTCACGAGAATATTACTTTTTATGTTTTGAAACTAATCTCGTAATTTTGATCGCTAAATACGATTCGTGAAATATAATTTATTGTTAACTCGGGATTTAGTTAGCGAAAGGTACGACTTCTATGAAAATATATATGAAAAAGCAAGTGTGATAATTTATACATTTTTTTCTTTGGATCTCTAAGAGACAAAATTAATTGAATTTTTGAAGTATCGAATAATATATTATAACATAAAAATGAAATTGGAGACAAAGAGCAGCTAGACAAGCCCATTAAGAAAGCCCAAAATGTTGAAACTATTACACAAACTTAGTACATTACCTTAGAATAGCGACCGAGACACTTTAAAACTACGGTGAGAGCGTCAATTTGGCTAGATTGTAACCTAGTATAAAATACCTCCATTAGTTCGAGCACAGTAGAATCGTGAGAGATGGTTAGAGGATGAGACCCCTAATACTCTTGATCGATCCAGACTCGAAAAGAATTTTCTCTACCTCATAGACATCTCAAAGTAAGCGAGAATCTTCCTTTTCTTTTAAATTACAATATGGTCAAAGGCGTGGAGAAGAGGAATTGAATTAATTTGGTAATGGAAGCCATAAACTGCGGAATTCCCCTAAATTCCTCATTGGATTAATTATTATTATTATTATTATTATTCTTGGTTTTCATGGTGTGATTTAGCTCTTTGTGTCTCGACTTCACGGTTTGAGGTCCCTCATCGAATATATTTCTACCTTTACGTGCCTTAACTTTCTTTCGAGTCGGAGTCACTAATATTGTGTCTCTACACCACAACTCGTTTCCTTTTCTAAACTCCAATTAAGACCGACTCTGGCTTCTAACCCTTTTCTCTATAGTACATGAAGAGCCGTGAGAGAAAATGGTATCTCCCAAGTCAAAGTTCTCCTTCTTCCCTTTTGAAAATTATGAATTTCGAAATTATCTCGTCTTCCACTTTTAGAATTAATCACTTCTGTTATAATAATTTTAAATAAACACTGAACTTATAATTTTTATAAAAAATATTTTAAAAAATCGAACAAATTATAATATCCATGAACTATCAAATCATTAAGGATTTGAAGTTGGAAATAAGACGTTTCAAATTAATTGGATGTACATATTTAAAGTACTATTATTTCTTTTTATTATAAAAAAAATAATTAAATTATATAATATATAATAAGGAAAATGACAAAAAAGGACATTTATTGTCAAAACATTAATGGGCCCTCCCTTATTATTATCGTATGGCCCATTACCCTTTATTGAGACTGGATAAGTTTTTTTTCTTTTTTAATTAAAAAAAAGCAAAAAGCAAAAAGATAAAGTTTTTGCTTTTTTTTTTTTCCTCTCTCGAACCGCTTAGAGCTTGCCACGTGTCCTAACATCTCTCATCACGTGCTCTTATTGCCCCATTCGGTTCGGGCTCACGTGATAGTGAAATCGACGGTCCAGTCTTCCCACGTGGACAGCATCGCGTACCCTTCGGAGTTTCAAATCAAAATTTCAATTAAACTTTAAATTTGATTACTATCATTTTTAATTAGTTATATTTGGTTAAGTATTTAAAATAAACCCATAAATATTTTGCGAACTAATAAAAATTTAAATAAATGACGGAACCAACTCCATTCAAAACATTGTTGAGTTGGATTGAGTTCATTATTTATCGAGCATTGTTTAGGTTGAAAAAATTCACGACCCAATTAATTAAGTTGAGTTAAAAATGTTTAAACCCGACTCACGAACACCCATCAACAAAACGTGTCAAAGATCTCGTGTTGGTTCTGTTAGAGTAGTCTTTACTCTTACAACCGACAAATAGGTAATATGATCATGTAGCAAACGTGTGTCGGGACATCAAATATGAATTTCAAATCTTGACCGAAAATACAAAAATTTGGATATTATCAATTTTATTTTATTTTATTTAATATTATTATATTTAAGGAGGGAAATTTATTGAATTTGTATTTACATTAATTAAAAAATATATTGAAGAAAATATCCAAAAATTCTGACACAAATTAAAGAAAGGGAATAATTGGGTAACCGATAAAATAACAAAATAGTTTGGTAGAGAGAGAAAACGTTTGACTTTGGAGTTTGGTTGCGAAGAGAGAGAAATTATTTTTAAATTAAATAACAAAAAAAACAATAATTTTTATTTTTAAATATTAGTAATCCGACCAAAAACAAAGACAGAAATTAAACCTTTGACCAATAATCATTCATATTACTTGTCATACATGCATGGGTAAAGTTTACGGTTGAGGTTATACATTGAGTTTTGAAAACTTGGAAAATTGGACCAACCCAATCGAACTCGAATCACGAGGGTTGGGTTAGGTTAATTCTCTCGAACTGAGTTAGTACTTATTATATATATAACATGTATTACTCGGCCCTTGCACTCTGCACTCTCACTCACGCTCAACAAATTCCTTAGCCCTTGCAGAGATGCAGATACTAGCCACAGTCGCCCCTTGTCGTAGCGCTCAACAAATCGAAGACTATTCGTTCGACGCTCGCCCTCAAGGCACCCCGCAGACATCTCACAGACGCCCACGCTCGCTCGCAGTCGCAGTGACACAGTTGCATAATCCCCCGACCTGATCCGATCGAAAAATAGAGAGTTGGATTAGGTTAGACTGTGAAACAATTTTGAATTACTTGGACTACCACCCTAAATAACTCGAAATAATAATATATTATTAGCATTAGCATTTGTCACATAAAAATTATTATTATTATTAAAAAATTTAGAATAAGAATAATTTTAAGATTTATTTAAAATGAAACTAATTAAACAACCAAAATAATATTTTAATCTAAATCATCCCATTTTTATATTATTTATAAAAGAATTTAAATCTAAAAAAAAAATGGTAAATTGAAAAGGAAGGGATATGGAAAGAAGACAGGCAAACGTGTTTGGCTAAATCTGTTGGTCTCCCTGTTAGGTAAATTGGGCACGACATTTGGTTCCCACTTATCTTAATTAATACACAAAATAAGAAATAAAACTATATAATATAATATAATACAATGTATAATTAATCATATTTGATATTTAATGAATAAATATAATTCATTTACGTGCTTATGTTGGGTGGTGGATGCCCCATTTTCTATTAATATCATAAACAAAATAAATATTTTCTTAAATAGCGTTCACATATCTCGATTTTCTTTATATATATATATATATATATATATATATGGATATTTTAAAATTAATTAAAAAATCAATTATTATTATTACCTTAATTAAAAAACACGTGGAAATTTAGTGGAAGAATAATGTCTTAATTAACTAAATTATGCTTAGACAATATCTTATATCCCTGTGTATTATTTATTTAGAGTTCATAATTGGAAGACGAGAGATATGATAATTAATGTCTTAAGTCATGAACTATGATCGAACAAATAAGAGCGTGTATTATTATTATTATTATTAACGTATCATATAAACTTGATTTTTGCTACCTTAAATATCTTATCATGTCAACACAATCCTTGCGAAGAATCCCGGCCTGAATTTTCGTAAAAATAAATTGAGAGTTTCGCAGTAATGAAGATTGAAATAAGAGTTCTTTTTGTCTAAAAAGTTATAAGCCATTTAAGCGGTTTGGTTGTTTTTTTTTTTGTTTATAGTTATATAACGTTACTCTCAAATTGCTTTTGAAAATCTCTCTGCACCGTTTACTAAATTCAAAATGGGGTCAGAGGTTTGAGCATACGTTGTCCAATCGTAGTCGACGTGGGCTTGACTCAATTGAGATTGGGAGTGAGTGCCGCACAATCACCAAATCTTCGCCCGGGAAGTGCAATTATAATAAATGGTATTAAAAAATTAAAAAAAAACTAGAATAACTCTAATTTATATTTATATTTTTTTTGGACGGATTATAAAAAAAACAATAAAATAATAATAATAAAAAATAGTCAAAGGGCTCCTCGTAAAACGTGTTGTAATAAAATACAAAAAAAAAAGTTAATTTAATATTTACTCATTTATTTATTTATAATAATTTCATTTTTTTTAATATATGTAAATAAATTTCAGATTTTTTTTTTTTTGTCAAACGTGCAAGCAATTTTTTTCCCATTAAATTTAATAAAATAATATGAATTATTTTTTGGGCTAACTTTAATGGCAAGCGACTAACATTCATAAATCTATGCCTTTCCCTTACTAATTCATATATATATATATATATATATATATTCATTTATTTTATTATATAGTTTTTTTACGATCATTTACATTAAAATTAATGTTCAAAATCATGAACATTAATTTATTTTATTATATATTTATTAGTTTAATTCTGGAAGAAGAAGGCTATAGAGTCTCATTAATTTTGCATACATGAAAAATATAAATTATTTAAAAAAAATCAAATATAGTTTTTATTTGAAAATATTAACTTAGACACTAATATTCCATTTAATAATAATTTAATGTTTAATTTTTGTTTTTTAATTATTTTTTTTTTCATAACTAAATTTTTGAACTCTTACCCAAATTTAAAAAAGAATTAAATATATCTAAAATATAGATAATAAAATATTGAAAGTAAGGAGTACATTAGAAAATTATATAAAGCTTAAAAAAAACATGTTTTGATAGTTCTTTAGAAAATGTAACTATTATGAACTAATTATCTTAATATATGAAATTAAAAATATTAGAAAGTTTTGTTGATATATATTAAAATCTAAAAGATTATACTCTTAACCGAGATGTTACTCTATAAACTTGTAATTTTTAGATTAGGGCGAAGCATGACGTAAACAAATTAGAAGAATTTTTCAAAAAAAAATTTAAGTTTGGATTAAATGGCTACCATATTTACAATATAATTAATTCAAATTATAAATAAATCCTCTCCTTATCGAAAATTACAACAATAAAAAAAAGATTTTAATAAATAATAAAATTTTAATAATTAGTATATTTTAAATATGTCTGATAATATTATTAACTTGACTCGAACTAATTTTAAAAATAAAGATTATTTCCACAAATAAATACTTTTGTATATTTATTAAGACTTCGATCGACATTTTGAACTTAAAATTAAAAAAAAAATGATAACTGCGTAATAATTAATAAAGGCTTATTTAGTTAATTTTTTATTTATTTTTTTCTTTTCATCTCAATATTTATTAATTTTTTTAAAGGGTTGAATAGGGATATCCTTTTGTAAATGGCAAAAAGACTTATTATACCCTCCCAACACAATTAGGCAAAATTATTTTTACGACAAAGTTAGGTTAATTTATTTTTGAGACAAATATGGCAAAATTTAGCTTCTATTAGGTTTTTGTTTGAATTTTTTTACTTGAAATTGATGTGTAGAGTTGAATCGAGTTAGGTTTAAACAACTGACTCCAATCGGACAGTCAAACCTAACTATAAAATTTTTATGTTGGATTAGGTTTTTGTTTGAAATTAATGACTTTTGATAGAGTATTTGTGGGTTAGGTTGGGTCGAGTAAGATTGACATATTTTTTAAACCAACATCAATGATAGGACCGAACCCACCATAAATTTTTTAGGTTGGATTGATTCGAGTTGTTTATGAAATTTATTTAAATTTAGTGGTTAAACTCAAATTGGAATTTTAAGATTCGAACCTATACTGATAAAGTCTAATTTAAATTAGCCCTTTATTTATATATATATTTATTAGAACATGTTAACAGAAGATAAGTATAACTAAAACCTAACAAAACATAAACACTACAAGTATTTAAATTACAATTTAGGGGTAAAAAGTAATTTACCTTTTTACCCAGTAAAAACTAAAACAATTTCCATATTTTTAATAACAAATATCAATTATTTCTTTTTCGAAATAATGAATTTTCCAGTTTGGTTATTTCTTTTATTTTTGTATGATTATAAATGGAAATTCCACCGTGGAAAGAAAAAAAAAACCATTATTTTTACTATTTGAAAAAAATAAATTGTAAATTCTAAGTTACCTTATCGGACATGTAATCAGAAAAAGAAAAAAAAAAGAAAAAAAGAAAAAAGAAAGACAAATGAGGTCGGAATGAAATTGAAATGAAGGGGAAATGCAAATTTGGATGAAAGGCAGATTCTTATTAAATACACGCGTCCGCGTTATGAAAATCGGCTTAGCAGGAGAGTGGTTTTAGAGAGAGAAATCGCCGGCGTGTTCT
Source organism: Cucurbita moschata (assembly GCF_002738365.1). Lineage (NCBI taxonomy): Eukaryota > Viridiplantae > Streptophyta > Magnoliopsida > Cucurbitales > Cucurbitaceae > Cucurbita > Cucurbita moschata. Next base: position 6,087,844 of record NW_019268519.1, on the reverse strand, counting down.
TGGGATTCCCGCCGGGAAATTAGTTTAAAGCTCTGCCGCTGTTTTTGACCGGAAATGCTTCTTCTTCTAGAAATGGTGGAGAATTAGAACTGAAGCCTTGCTGTTAGGTTGAACGTGGCTGGCTTTCATAGACGCCATGGTTGAGTTTCTTACTACTGGCTAGGAGGTATTTCTTACAGCCACGAAATGTCCATTATTGTCAATGAAGAATCATTGCTTTAATTTTTAACGTTTTGTAGCTGTTTAAATTGTTTCAGTGATTGTTTAGGTTCAGTTTGTGAAATTTTCTTTGTTTTAATGTGTTGCAGATTGAATGGGCCATTGTTTGTGTTTATGATTGGAATTCAATTTGCGTAGTTTTTTGAAGTGGCGATTTAGGTTTTTTCTTACTCGAGCATTATCATTCGGAGTTACGTTCGTGTTTTAGGCGAAATGAGTGATACTGCAGATGCTCATACTGATAACGCACGAAATCTTCAATGTTCGTTTGGAACATCTTCCTCTGCTACTGTAAATCATCATTTCTCTATGGATCAACTTAAAATTTCTCAAATGAACTGCTCACAAGGCCGTCCACAGCATTTTAAGTCGAATTTTCTTGGAGATAATAATAGAAGAATCGGGATACCGCCTTCTCCCAACTCATCGCAGATCCCTCCAATTTCACCGTACTCTCAGATCCCGATGTCGCGTCCGATGAACCAGCAAAGTTATCATCCAGTTCCTACTCATTCTCGATCGTTATCTCAGCCTGCTTTTTTCTCTCTCGATTCTTTGCCTCCTTTAAGCCCGTCCCCGTTTCGTGATTCTCCATCTACATCGAATTCAGATCAGGTTTCTGCAGACACATCAATGGAGGACAGGGATGCCAGTTCACATTCTTTGTTGCCTCCCTCACCTTATATGAGGGCCAACTCTTCTAAGATGGGAGATGCTTTACCCCCTCGCAAGGCCCATAGGCGGTCTAATAGTGATATACCATTTGGATTTTCTTCTATGATTCAGTCATCTCCTCTTCTTCCTTTTAGTGGCTCAGGCGGATTGGAGCGATCAACAACTAGTAAAGAGAATGCCGGCGTGTTTAAGCCGGCGAGCCAGTTTGTTAAAAGAGAACTTAGTTTGGAGAAAAGCACTGACAACAATTTGGAAGGAATGGGTGAAAGGAAGTCCGAAGGGGACACTGTGGATGATTTGTTCTCTGCTTATATGAATTTGGATAATATTGATTTGTTCAATTCCACAGGGACCAATGACAAGAATGGTCATGAGAATCGAGAGGATTTGGATAGTAGAGGTAGCGGAACGAAGACGGGGGGTGACAGCAGTGATAATGAAGCAGAAAGTAGTGTAAATGAAAGTGGGGATAACAATCAAATGCCTGGCTTGTATTCCTCTGCTGAGAAGAGGGAAGGGGTCAAACGGACTGCAGGGGTAGATATCGCTCCAACTACCCGACATTACCGGAGTGTCTCCATGGATAGTTTTATGGACAAGTTGCAGTTTGGTGACGAGTCGCCCAAAATGCCTCCTACACCGCCTGGCGTTCGTCCAGGGCAACTTTCTTCAAACAACCTAGCTGATGGTAATTCAACTCCATTCAGCTTGGAGTTTGGTAATGGTGAGTTCAGTGGGGCTGAACTGAAGAAAATTATGGCAAATGACAAACTTGCTGAGATTGCACTAGCTGACCCCAAGCGTGCAAAGAGGTATATGTATAAATTATGTCATCAACTAGTTTACTGAAACAATTTAATCCATTAGTTATTAATCTTGAGGTACTGATTTACTTCAGGATCTTGGCAAACCGTCAATCTGCTGCTCGATCGAAAGAACGAAAGATGCGGTATATATCTGAGTTGGAGCACAAGGTTCAGACTCTTCAAACAGAAGCTACCACGCTCTCTGCTCAACTCACGCTTCTACAGGTAGAGGTTTCGAGTGATGAAAATTATTTTCTATTTCCACTTTCCTGTGCCGAAGTTTCGTGTTTTTACGGTGACTATTTTTTATTCAGCGAGACTCTGTTGGACTTACAAACCAGAACAATGAGTTGAAGTTTCGTCTCCAGGCCATGGAACAGCAAGCACAACTACGGGATGGTATTGACACTTTTTCTCTTAATTTCTTTGCTTCCATGCCTAGTTGAAAGGTTTTACATCTCTGCTTCTCTACTTTCTGTATATATTTAGCATTTGTTAAATTAGTTCTTTGAAACCCTTCATTTAGTCTTGTACTTTCACTATTGAACCATGCATCCGTCTTGCTGGCATGGCTGCAGTTTTCAAAGACTATAATTTTCCAGTAAAAGTTCATCTCTCTTGAGAACATAATCGGGAAATGTTACTCATTGTTTTACGTAGAGCCCACTAACAAATATTGTCTGTTTTGGCCCGTTTCCACACCCTTATAAGAAATGTTTTGTTTCCCTCTCCAACCAATATAGGATTTCACGATCCAACCCCCTTGGGGGACAGCATCCTTGCTGGCATACTGTTCGGTGTCTGGGTCTGATACCATTTGTAACAGTCCAATCACACCACTAGCAAATATTGTCTGCTTTGACCCATTTCGTAACGCCGTCAACCTCAGGGTTTGAAAACCCGTCTGCTAGGGAGAGGTTTCCACACCCTTGAATGTTTCGTTTTCTCTCTAACCAATGTGGGAAGTCACATGCTCAGTGAGTGTGAGTCAATAATGTTACACTTTCCATGCAAGTTGATAGAACTCCCATAGAAATTTACCCTCAACCTTTTTGATGCCAAGGAAGGGTATAGTGTTTCTTCTCAGTACTTCCTCCCTAATTTTGTGGGCATCTCTATCATTTATCTTCAATCATTTATCTTCAAGTTGGAGCTCCCTCCTTACAATTGTAGAAAAGGATACTAGACGTGACTCCTGTAGATTCCATCGTATTAGAGATCTGGCTATGGTACCCGTCCCTGCCAAGTAGACGAACACGAAAGAGGCGGGAAGAAAAAGTGCAACCATTAGAGAGCTCCTGAATTTTCAAATTGTAGTTTGCTACTCTTGGGGTTGATATGACTTTCCTAAAACAATTCTCATTCGGAATATTAGGAAGAACAGAGGCGTTGCCAACTTGGTGATCCCTTAAACCTTTACCCTTCTTTGGTTATTCTTCAGAAACAGAACTTTCTTCTATTAATTTATAAAATCCGCTCGGAGTTCTAAAGATGGTTGGGCTTCGCTGGATGATTTCTTATTCCTTTAGAGAGATCCTTATTCCTTAGAAGGAATCTTTCTCTGTCAGAGAAGAGTAAGTTTTTCTTTGTGGAATCTCTCTTTAGGCAAAATCAATACTCAAAGATGGACCCCAAAGAAAGCTACTCCCACTTCTTTTATCTCTGCTCAACCAGTGCTACTTTGCTTAGCAGTCCCGGTAACTTAACAACAACTACAATCCAATAGAACAAAACCAATGCCATAATTACAACAAAGCCTATTGTCCTTCATTTTGTCTAATTGAAACACGTTTCCAAACTTGGTAACTGTCATAATTGCGCTCTAGCGGTAAAGGAAAGCAATAAAGTGATACGACACAAGGGTTTCGGCATGGGGCCATAGGCAACACGCCTTGGATAAGCATGACTGTGACACTAAGTACTGACCTCTTTCTTAGTACATTTTGTTCATCAATAAAATTGTTTCGTACGGAAAGCCCTGAAACAATGCTGTCACTCCTCTGTTAAAGTATATAGTTTATAGTTTAGAGCTTATGCGTTTCTGGAATTAATTTGATATCAAATGTGACACAGCTCTAAACGAAGCATTAACTGCGGAGGTTCAGCGATTGAAGCTCGCTACGACTGAGATAAACTCGCAATCTCATCCCTCAAACAGGGTAATGGCTCAACCTTCAATGAATCACCATGGACTCCAGCTTCAGCAGCAGCATCATGTGCAGCAGAATGGCAATGGAACCACAAAACCAGAGTCCAACCAATAATTTTTTTTGTGTGGAAAATGGTTGATCTTCATCGTCTCTTTGATCATCTTTTTCATTTATAGAAAATATATTCATTAATTTAAGCTAGCTTATTATTTGCATTTGTCAAATATCCACCCCAACAGTCTTTCTTAATTTTATGCTTTATTTTCAATTGTTTAGTGAGTTTAGGCAATCAAAAGGAGAAGCGTACTTGATGATAATTACTTTATTTATATATGATATTGGTTCAATTGTGAATTTGGTTGAATTTAGTATCAATAATTTTGTACTTATGATATACGATGTCTATATAAATATAATTCAGTTCATTTAAGATCGAGTTTGAATATTTAAAAATACTCAATAAGTAGTTCCACTATTGGAGTCGGTAAATGCAATTATGGTTGGACCTATTATGGCTCTAATTTCCCATTCGGAAAAGTTTGAATGTGCAATACTTAAAACACACGACCCATGCATGCACACATGGACTTATTAAGTGGGCTCATATTGTTAAGAGATCATCACGAAACCAATAAGTCAAACTCAATAATTACCATTCTCTCAACATTTTAGGAAAAATATCTAGATATTTTAGAAAAAAAAAAGATTTAGATATTAAAATAAAGATATCTAGTTATTTTAGAAATAAACAATTACATAATTTAAGAATAAACCTGGTGTAGATTGTCTGTCATCTGCTCTAAAGTAAAGTAGTTTGAGTGTATTGAAATCTCTTTTTAATTATTTTTAATAAAGAACGTGAGTGTTTCACACAATAGAGTTGTGTTCAACATGTCTATGTATCTCCTGGGCTTGACTACAGGCTAACACAGCTCAGGCGGTCATACGCCACAGAAGGAAAGAATCATGTATAATATTATGATGTATGCATACATACTAATTATAATGGGGAAATATTCCAACTCTCGTGACATACAAATTGCTTGAGGTCCCATATTTTCAAATCATATTTTCATTCCTTTTATGACATAGCGTTTCTACGAGACATGCATACGTACACTTATGGTTAACATACATGAATTATCAGTGTAGTGTAAACATGATATCATAAATACATGTGACGTGATATATGGAAAGTACAAGCATCATTAACATTCATATCATAACATAATTTCATAGCATAACATATGATAATAAAAATACGAAATGTACAAGGGCTACAAGGTATGTGTCGTCCATACAGTTAGAGATGTCCACGAGTGCATATACGGAAACTTTTCACATCCCATCCCCGCCCCTTTATTCATTCCCTATCCCCGTGAAATTGTCCATTTATTTTTGCAAGAATTAGAGCAGAAATTACGGAGAATGCACGGAGACAACACACAATTCATCCAAACAATCCTATTAGCATTCAACGGTAAAACGACTTAAACTGAAGAAGATAATCAACCAATCCCACTGTACTTTCGAACAGGGATTTTCCACCCCATACGATGGTTCGGGTTGAGTTTATTGGATTTTTTGGATATCGGTTTTTGAATACCCGGACCGACCGTTTACTTATTTTAAAAAAAATTACAATTTATCAATAAAAATAAATAAATAAAAATGAAAGAAAATTAATAAAATTTCTAAGTTTGTGTAATATATAGATAAATCTTCCATTTATGGTGAATTACAACATTTTATACGTTGTCGTTGACTTTTATTATTATTTGAGAGGGCATATTTGGTAAAAATGAAAACAAAAACATTATATATATATATCTAAATTTGATGGACCAATATTTATAATGAATATATTTATTTATTTATTTATCGACTTTGTTACTTACCAAACTTATGTCCCGAATTCATATTAAGATTTAAATTTTGGATTCATACCGATAGCTTTGGCATCCTTCCGAGGGTGTATACAAATTGAGTTGGAGAAATCGTGAGACTGACGATAATACATAACAAGCCAAAACAGACAATATTTACTCATGGTGGGCTTGAACCGTTATAAATTGTATCAATGCCAGTCACCGGACGATGTGTCAACGAGAACGCTAACCTCCAAGAGGGTGGATTGTGAGATTCCACATTGGTTGCAGGGGGGAACAAAGCATTCTTATAGAAACTCGGGGTGGAGGGAAACGAAGCATTCTTGTGGAAACCTCTATCTCAAAAACGCGTTTTAAAAACCATAAGGTTGAAGACGATATGTAACAGGCCAAAATAAACAATATCTACTAGCGGTGAGATTGAGTTGTTATAATGAAGTTGGTGAACGTGAGTAACGTTCACAACCCAACCCAACCCTTTATTTTCAGGATCGATTGTTAGAACGTTTTTTTTTTAATATATATAATTATTAATTTTTTGTAAGGATTCTTAACCATCGTGTTCACCTAATTAATCTCGAAAATTGTCTTATAATTTTATATAACTCATGAATGTATAAAATCGACGATAATTATTTTAAAACACGAAAATGTAAATAAAAAAATAGTTATATAAACTAAGTATAATATATAAAATTAGGACCAAATTTACCATTTAATCTTACCACAAAACCTAACTAAATTTAATGCCTAATTGATAAATGATGAAGTAAAAAGTAAAAATAAATGGATAAATGTTACTAAATTTAGAGGTAAAATTTGACAATTTTTTAAAAATGAAAAATTAAGAGTACAGGGTGTCACAATCACACTCTTGATACGGACTTGCGATTATGCGGCACTTACTTTCCAACGACAAGTGAGCTAAGCCAATTTGTTCTTGCGTCGTCTATGGCCAAGCGATGTATGCTGGAGCCTCTGGTCTCAGTTTAAGAAGAAGGTTTTAGAAAACGAGACAGAGAGAGATTTTTGAAAGAAAATTTTTGAAAGAAAATTTTTGAAAGATGCGTTATATATGCAAGCAAGAGAGTAACAACAACCGCTCACAGTATATAACTATTGGTAGGGAGAAGTTGACAACTAGTCATATCTCCTATAGTACATTATGAGGCATTTCATGTCTAGTAGACTTAGACATGATTTTTTTCGAAACGTCATACTTCTTATAAATACAAAATAAAACACTAGAACATGGAAAGACACAAAGGGTTTGACTTGTCATGAGTATGCGGCCATGGACAACACACGTTGGACGAGTATGACACGGACCATGTAATGTAGTAATATTGGAGAAATTAATTGTTAAATTAATTCATGTGAAAGTTTGGGGGCGATAAGAAATTCGGTCGGAATGAAATTGAAATGTAGGTTAAATTTAAATTCGTCCGAAATGCAAATTCTTATTAAATTCACGCGTACGTGTCATGAAAATCGGTGTCCCAGTAGTCGTTGTCGTCGTCGTCCTCCTCTGTCAGAGAAAAACTGCCGAAGCGATTTTTAGAGAGAGGGGAATCGCCGGCGTCCTCGCGATTCCCGCCGGCGAATTTGTATATGAAGCTTGCTGCTCGTTCTGAACGGAAATGTTTCTCTCCATGGCGGAGAATTAAGGTTTTTTTCTTTTAGACTCTGCCGTTTTGGAGACGGAGGTGGCTAACTTTCCGGCGAGGGCATTGTCGAGAATCTGGCCGGATTAGAGTGATTACTGCCTTGGAGGTATTTCTAATAGATGCGGAATGACTATTGTTGTCAATGAAGATTCATTGCTTTACTTTTGAATGTCTGTAGCTCTTTCATGTTGTTTCAGTGATCGATTAGGTTTGTTCTGTGAGGTTTGACTTGTTTTAATCTATTACGGATTGTTTTGTTTATGATCGGGATTTTGGAACTCAACCAGGGTTTATCTGTGGTGGAGTTGCGTAGGTTTTTGAAGTGGTGATTTTCTTGGGCATTATCATTCACTGAGACGTCGTTGTTTGAGGCGAAATGGGTGATACTGGAGAGGCTAACACTGATAACATGCGAAATCTTCGATGTTCATATTGAGCATCTTCTTGTTCAACTGGAAATCTTCCTTTCTCGATGGATCAACTCAAAATTTCCCAAATGAACTGTTCACAAAGCCGTCCGCCGCACTTCCAGTCGAATTTTCTTGGCGATGATAGTAGAAGAGTTGGCTTACCTCCTAGCCCTAGCTCACCGCAGATCCCACCAATTTCACCGTACTCTCAGATCCCGATCGCGCGTCCGATGAACCAGCAACGTTATAACCTAGTGCCTACTCATTCCCGATCGTTGTCTCAGCCTTCCTTTTTCTCTTTCGATTCTTTGCCTCCTTTTAGCCCGTCTTCATTTCGTGAGTCCCCGACTACATCGAATTCAGATCAGGTTTCTGCAGACACATCAATGGAGGATAGGGATAACAGTTCAAATTCTTTGTTGCCTCCCTCACCTTATACGATAGCGAATTCTTCTAAGATGGGAGATTCTTTACCTCCTCGTAAAGCACATAGGCGGTCTAGTAGTGATATCCCATTTGGATTATCTTCAATGATTCAGCCATCTCCTCCTCTCCCATTCAGTAGCTCTAGTGGATTGGAGCGATCAACAAGTAGTAAAGGGAATGCTGGCATGTTAAAGCCGGCCAGCCAGTTTCTTAAAAGAGAACCTAATTTGGAGAAAAGCGTTGACAACAATTTAGAAGGAAAGGGTGAGAAGAAATCCGATGGGGACAGTGTGGATGACTTATTTTCTGCTTACATGAATTTGGATAATATTGATTTTTTCCACTCTTCTGGGACCAACGGTAAGAATGTTCATGAAAATCAGGAGGATTTGGATAGCAGGGGTAGTGGAACAAAGACAAATGGGGGTGACAGCAGCGATAATGAAGCAGAAAGCAGTGTAAATGAAAGTGGGGATAACAATCAAATGCCTGGATTGAATTCGTCCGGTGAGAAGAGGGAAGGGATCAAACGGACTGCGGGGGGAGATATTGCTCGAACTACCAGACATTACCGTAGTGTCTCCATGGATAGTTTTATGGACAAGTTGCAGTTTGGTGACGAGTCGCCCAAAATGCCTCCTACACCACCTGCTGTTCGCCCCGGACAACTTTCTTCAAACAACCTAGCTAAGGGTAATTCAACTCCGTTCAGCTTGGAGCTTGTTAATAGTGAGTTCAGTGGGGCTGAACTGAAGAAAATTATGGCAAATGACAAACTTGCTGAGATTGCACTAGCCGACCCCAAGCGCGTAAAGAGGTATATGTATAAATTATGTCATCAACTAGTTTACTGAAACAATTTCATCCATTGATTGTTGATCTTGAGCGATGAATTTACTTCAGGATCTTGGCAAACCGTCAATCTGCTGCTCGATCAAAAGAACGAAAGATGTGGTATATATCTGAGTTGGAACACAAGGTTCAGACTCTTCAGACAGAAGCTACCACGCTGTCTGCTCAGCTCACACTTCTACAGGTAGAAATATTGAGTGTTAACAATTATTTTCTATTTCCATTTTCCTGCTGCTAAATTCTCTGTTTTCCGTAATTGCTCTGTATTCAGAGAGATTCAGTTGGACTTACAAACCAGAATAATGAACTGAAGTTTCGTCTCCAAGCCATGGAACAACAAGCACAACTACGGGATGGTATTGACACTTCTCTTTACTCTTTTCCGATTGTCCATGAGTTGATGCTGTTTGAAACTCTGTTAGCCATTTATTTCTGGAAAATGACCTTCTATATACTTATCCCATTGATTAGTTTAGTTCTTTGAAGAACCCACCTTGGAGCCTTCTATTTGTAGCTTTGAACCTGTGTTCTTTTCACTTCCTAGGCCTTAGTTATGAGATGGTATAATTGTAATGTCAATCCGAGTTCATACCACTGTCCAGTACATTGATCCCGAATGTTACCTGTTGTTTTACTATTGTCGTGCAGTTAAGAACTTATATTAAGAGGTGTTGGTAGGTAGTAATGGGCCCTAGGTGTCACAATCGCATTTTTCTTGGCAGCGGATTTGGCGATTGTGCGGCACTCACTCTTAGCACTGAGTGAGTCAAGCTAACTTAGGATTTGCATTGCCTACGGCCGGGCAACGTATGCTCAAGCTTCTGGCCTTGTTTCGAGGAGAATGTTTTAGAAAACTGGAGCAGAGAGATTTTGAAAGAGAGAATTTGACAACTATTCGCATCTCCCTATTGTTCATTTTGAGGCGATTCAGGTTTGGTAGGCCTAGATGTGATTTCTCCGAACGATCATACAAAATCTAGGTGGGAGGAGTTGACGACTAGTCGCATCCCCCTACAGTACATTCTGGGGCATTTCATGTCTACCAGGTGTAGACATGATTTTGCAGAAACGTCATACACTTAGAAAAGACAAGAAGGAAATTATACTTCATGAAAGTAGTAAAGGAAAACGATAAAGTGATACAAGGCAAAGGTTTTGGCATATAACAGACATGCAACTCTGAGCAACACGCCTTGGACAAACATGACCGTGACACTAGGCATCCTAGAATTCACGGCTAACTCCTATGACACTTGCTTCCTTCATTGTACATTTTAACTGGATGCTGTTGTCAGCATCTTACTCCCCTTCTTTCTCGCTTGTAGACTGTCGACTCGAGTTTTAAAAGTTAGGACTTCAATTGTGGAATTCATTTATGCTTCTGCTTGTATTCATCGTTCTTTATCAAATGTGACAGCTCTAAACGAAGCCTTAACTGCGGAGGTTCAGAGATTGAAACTCGCTACAACAGAGCTAAACGCACAGCCTCATCTGCACCAACCTTCCAACAGTCACCATAGCCACCAGCTTCAGCTTCAGCAGCAGCACCATCACCAACAACAGCAAGAGATGCAGAAGCAGAATGGGAGTACAGCCACAAAACCAGAGTCCAACCAACAATAGTTTGTGGAAGATTGAAGAGGAGCTTCATTGTCTTTTTTATCACCTTGTTCATCAGCATAACTGTAAGCTATCTCCTTACTTCTTAAACTAGAAAATGAGTGTAAGCTAGCTCATTATCATCCTTCAAATGGTATAGTCTTTTCAAAGTTGTGTATATCACACACATAACTTTATGCTCTTTTTTAATTTCTTAAGTTAATACCAAAAAAGAGCAAGTAATATTTGGTTGATAAATTACTGGCTCATGCTTCTTGATCTCACATTACAATCTTGTTTAGTTTAGTGTGTTATGGTATGATATTGTCCACTTTGTGCATAATCGATACACCTCCCCTCGATTCCTTTTTTCTTTTGGAGTCTTTTGTTCGATATTTGAGGATTCTATTGACATGACTAAGTTTAGGGCATGACTCTGATACCATGTTAGATGAATACGACTCTCCACAATGGTATGATATTGTCCACTTTGAGCATAAACTTCATGACTTTGCTTTGGGCTTCCCTAAAAGGTCTCATACCAATAGAGAGAGTATTTCTTAATTATAAATTCATGATCATTCCCTAAATTAACCGATGTAGGACTTTCATTCAACATAGTGAACGTGTTCTTATTTAGGGTGCATTCGGTTGGCGATCTGAAGACGTAAGTTTAACATTATCCATTATATGAAATATTTAAGATTATTAATGTAATCTTAAACAGTATATAGTTGATATACGAGAAGATTATATTTAGAAATAGCCTAGAGGGTTCCAATGAGACCACAAGTACTTTATCATGATAACACTATTGATACGATTTATTTTATAATTGTTATAAATGATTTGATTCAAATCGTTCATGTACAGACATGTGAGTAGAAATATTTTACAATGAATTTGTATAAGACTAGATCACGAAATTTAAATGATGTAATATTTAAGTTTAGAGATATCCATTTAACTCGCCGGACCAACTCCAAATGAGATTAGAAATCTTGTTTGTTTAAATAGAGAATGAGGGAGGGAGGAGAGATTTTTCTCTATTTGGCAAACGTGATCCACATGTCCAACCCACTCATTTTTAAAAATTATGCTTATATTGTAATTTTATTTACGAAAATATATTTTAAAATTTATTAAAATTTAGGATTTAATATTTTAAATTTATAAATACATGTATTAATTTGTATTTATTAGGGCCAGCCGATATTTGCCCAATTAATTAAAACACTACATTATATTACACCTCCACTTTTTTAATAATTTACCCACCCATTTCCATATATACGTGCTCCCATTAAAATCTCCAACCCCTAAAATTACATTTTTATCCTTTGCCCCCTCTCCATCCAAGGATAATCTTGTCATTTACATTTATCTACAAATTTTTTTTATATATTTTTAAGATTAAATTAATAAAAACCCTTCAATTTTGTATTTATCTAAAAAAATACCGTTAAAACTTTCAAAATTAAAAAATATCGTGGATACTGAAATTTTAAAAGTAGCATTACCACTCTAAAAGAAAAAAAAAATAATAATAATAATAATCAGGGAGAAATCATATCCATATTTTATATATTATCTCTAAATTCTTTTAATATTTCTTTTAAAAGTTCAATATTTTTAAAAAATATATTATTATTTTTTTTTGAAGTTTAAAATTTATTTATTTATTTTTATTATTATTATTATTTTGATAATTTTGTTATATCTTTGAGTTTTGATGTTACTTATGGGAGTGGGTCCCACCGGTCCGTGAAAAGCGGTCCAGACTAAAGCGCGTGGATTTAGGTTGCGACGTCGTTTTGCTCGTCTTCTTCCCCTCTCTAAAGTCTCTCTTCTGCTTCTTCTGAAAGGTAAGACAGAGATAGCAATGGAGATTCTGAAGGTTTGCTTCATTCTTATCTCGACGGCGTCGTTTTTGTGGCTATCGGAATCAGTTACTCTCACGTCGGATTACTACCAGAAATCATGCCCGGAATTCCGCCAGATTATCCAACAAACAGTCACCAACAAGCAGATCACAAGCCCTTCCACCGCCGCTGGAACTCTCCGACTCTTCCTCCACGACTGTCTCCCCAACGGCTGCGACGGCTCTGTCCTCATCACCTCCACTCCATTCAACAAAGCTGAGCGTGACGCCGACATCAACCTCTCTCTCCCTGGCGATGCCTTTGATGTTGTCGTTCGGGCTAAGACCGCACTTGAGCTTGCATGTCCCGACACTGTCTCCTGTGCTGACATTCTTGCGGTTGCCACTCGTGACCTCGTCACCATGGTCGGTGGACCTTACTACAACGTTCTCCTCGGTCGCCGAGATGGCCGTGTCTCGGAAGCTTCGACGATTCCTAATGCTCTGCCGCTGGCTACATCGCCGATGTCTGAGATCATTGATATTTTCACATCTCGCGGGTTTACTGTGCAGGAAATGGTAGCGTTGTCTGGTGCTCATACGATTGGCTTCTCGCATTGTAAGGAATTCAGCGCTCAGATCTATAATTATAGCAAGTCGCCTCCGTATGACAGTCAGTATAACCCTAGATTTGCGCAAGGGTTGCAGAAGGCTTGTTCTGGTTTCGAAAATAATCCTACATTATCCGTTTTCAATGACATTATGACTCCCAACAAGTTCGATAACTCTTACTTCCAGAATCTACCCAAGGGATTGGGGATCTTGAAGTCCGATCATGGATTGTATGACGATTGGAGGACAAGGCCGTTTGTGGAGGAGTATGCGGCGGACGAGAACAAATTCTTCAGTGATTTTGCTCGGGCGATGGAGAAGTTAAGTAATTATAAAGTAATAACAGGGAACCAAGGGGAGATTCGCCATCGATGCGATGCGATTAATTGAACTTGGAGGATTCTGTTAGTCATAATCCAATTTGGGGACAACTGCATCAGGTTGAATTCAAGATCATTTAGGTTTGGTTCTTTCTGATTATGAGCATATGAAAAATCCGTATACTTCCTTCATCAATTGTGATATTTGTGCCAATATATACATGTTTAATTGTTTGGTTTGGGTTCTGGGTTGTAATCTTTGTGTTCTTCTAGTGCGATTTTATACTTGTGTTGATGATGATCAGCTTCTGTATGATGTAGCCTTGTAGAAGAAGAGTGTAAGAGTTCACAGTTTACTTACTTCAAAAAGAAAGTCATTCTCTTGCTTCTTTGTTTTCCATCTCTTGTCCTGTGATTTGAGACATGATCATGGTGCTAGTTCATAACATTTGATTTGAGCTGATTGCTTTGTTTGTGATACTTAATATTCATGTCTCAAGAGCTCTGGAAAATTTTGAATTCAATCTTGAAAGCTCTCTGTTGGTTTGATATCTCAGAAAGAAATAGAATCAAAGACCCTTTTTCTTCTCCTGTTCTTAATATTCTTGATAATGCTGAAGAATATGCTTGAATCAATCTATTCTACCTTACAGCCATGTGAGTTTATATTCACTTGGAAATTCAAACTTGATGATATGATCAAAACCCTTTTGGATTTGGTACTGTTCTTGGCTGTGTTCTTAACTATTCCAGGCTTTCTTGAAGCTTTTGGAATGGCAATGCCCTCATGGAAGATGCTGCTACACAATGATTGAACAGGTAAGTGAGTTTTATCTATTGCATATGATCTTTTTGCCCAATTTTTGCTTGGAATCTATCTTTTGTACACCTTTTATACTGCCTCAATTTTGGTGCAAGAAAGAACAGTTTAGAATTTTGAATTCTGGTAGAAAACTTTTGCTTGAAGCAAAAGGGGTTTCAGAATACTTGTTTAGCATATTGTCGAAAATCTTTTGATTACTTGTTAGACTTGTCTGCTTGGTTGTCTCTTGGTGTTATCCTCTGGCTATAAAACCTGCTTCCAGCTCTGTTTCCATATGCATCATTTTGAGCTGGAATTCTCTGTCCTAAAAAATCATAGGTTTGGCAAGTTCATGGAGTCTCTAAATATATCATATATTTTTATTTTTTATTTGCCAGAAATGGTTTAAGGTCAAGAAGTATTGATTAGCCAGATGGGTTTTACATTAAAAATAGATATGGGGGTGGGTTTTTGTTTTTGTACCTCAGACTATTGGTAGAGATAATTCTTTTTTGATATTAAATTATAGGTAGATGACCCTCACGACTTAAACTCGGTTTTTTTTAAGTTCTTTAGTATCTACATGTTCCTTATTGACTTGTTGACCACTAGACCAATCAACCGTATATGTGAGATTCGACATTAGATCAGTTGGAGAGGAAAACGAAGCATTCCTTATAAGGGTGTGGATGCCTCTCTCTAGTAGACGCATTTTATAACCGTGAGACTGATGGTGATACGTAACAGACCAAAGTGTATAATATCTGTTAAGAGTGTTACAATATATAAATTTTATTATTGTATTATTATTTACACGTTTTATTGTTTACTAACTAAAATGAAACTGAGTTTAACAGAAAAATCCACGTAGTGAAAGGGAAAGTTTGGCTGAAAGGCAATGGTTTGACATTCTCCTCGGTTTTAAAATAATGTCAAACCAAGCTTTTGATTTGAAGTGAATGAACTTTATGTCATTTTTGAGAATAAAAGATTTGTTCTTTTTTTTCTTTTTCTATGAGTTGGATAATTAAACATTTTCTTGGTGCTGACTTCTGAGTGATAATCATATTTAATTATTGATTTATTTATATGAATTCTATGAAAAATCTTTGTTTTAAAAATAATTTTGATCATGATGGAGGTCCATACAGGAATAATCGATTCACTAATTTTTCAGGTTAATAAGGGTTTGTTTAGAACTACTTTCTAAGTGTCTTAATTTTTTTAAAATGTTCATTTTGGTAGGATTTTTAAACCATATGAAAATGCAGATTCAAATATTTATCTTGCTTAAATTGAAATTGAAAGAAAACAAAGTGATGATACAAATCAGAGAGTTCGAATGTTTGAGATTTTTAGGTCTTTGACCATAAGATTTGATCGCTTTTACGTTTGAGATTGTTGAATTCAATGGTATAACATCAATGATTTCAAATTTTTTACAATGAGCCCGAAAGATATGTCCTGAGCCATTTTCATAAGAGTGTCTCCAAACATTAGCATACCATATTTGACCTAACCTAATAGATAAGTCTCAATTCATTGGGCGAGTGTCAAACACATGGCTTTACTATTATCACTAAACTGTCTATTTGACTCTACTCTACTATATCTAGTTGTTGAAGTAACTCATAGACCAAGAGACATAAGAAGCTTTACTATAAATTTGAACCCAAACTTACCAATAGGCATTAGGAAGTTAAACTATGACCAAGAGGAATCCTCTATCAAAACGAAGTTTCAAAGAAGAGATATCTCGATTCAAGGAGCAATTTTGACGATAGTTTTCATATTCGGCTAATGGGTTTGTTTATGCAGCCAAGTTGGGTCAATCAGTACACCCCAAATATCCATTGTCACAAGGAGATATAAGTTTGAATCATTGGCTCCATTTGTTTGGTTCCAAATTAAAGAAGAAAATCTAAACCATACTTGATATGTGAACTTACTGATCCTCGGACTGTGAACTAACTAACTCATTCTATGACTTCATATATTCAAACTTTTAAATCCTATCTAACAAAATTGTAGATTACTTAAATCCAATAATCATAATCCAAACACCAAGAAAGATGGGAAACAAGTTATTCATTTCAATCAAAGAAAGGAATCATGATCTGATAACCCTCTCGTCCATCCATCAGAACGAATTGTGTAACTCAAATACGACCACTAAGACCGAGGTTAGATACATCTCCACGACTCTTCAATGAATATAGAGTCATCCAATGCAGAACAAAAAAGTAGGAAAGAAAATAGATCGTGACCATCTACCATGTATTATTCGCTTTCAAATTCAACCGGTTCCTAAATTTTCACGCTGACCAGAATCAGCCCATACCTCAGTGATGAGCCTTGGCTTCTGCTTTCTTGTGAGATTTAGCCTTCGCCTGCAGTGATTAAGTAGGAATTGAAAGTAAAAATTTAAGAACAGACAGGTGAATTTAGAATGACTTCAAAAGAGAGCCACAAATAACATGAAATTTTGAAATCATAATATGATTATAAGTTGAACTGAAATTGAATAGGAATGTCATGGACTATAGATCCTCTTCCCCTTAAAACTCAAGGTTACAGATGGGCAAACCTAAGAAGCACGGAAACGGGACATGAAAACCGACGTGATAGGACACAACAATACATCAGTTTCTACGAGACTAGGACACGAACATGTTAGGGGTACGTTCTTTTATTATTATTATTTTAAGATATATGTAAAATTAACGTGAAATACTAAATATACTACACTAAATGGCATAAAAAACATATTCTAAATGGTGAACTTACTGTGAGAAAGAGAACTGACAGCTAGCAACAAGTAGTCAATGGTGCTACTTGTTAGGGGTTCAAATTTCACGATTAAATGTGGGGCCTTTTTTTAAAATTCAAAATTTTCCAAGCCATGTTCGAAATTAAAACAAAAAACAAAAAAAAAAGTCATGTATAATAGCATGTTGGACACGTGTCAAAAGCATGTTTGAACGTATCCGTGTACAACATGTGTCTGAGACGGACACTCGGCCTAAAACAACGTATCTATGCTTCATAATTGGCGACCTATTGACTAATCCTGTTCGTAAATAAGACAACAGCAACAGATACAAAAGATGCTACACCAAATGGATCGAAAACAAAATCCATATAGAAACTTACAAGCGCTATATGGATAGAATATAAAATGGTAAATCATCAAACAATTTATTTCCGCTCCCTTTTCAAATGTGCACAAGTTATGACTTGTGACTAACAATCCCACAGTCAAGTTGAAGGTTATCTACATTTAAACTTTTAAGATAGCATATAACATGTTGGGTTCTATCAAACCTCAACTTGAAATAAACTATAATTTGGATCTTCAGTTGAATAAAAATAAGAGAATAAATCATTAAGTACATTAATGGAAATTAATAAATATAGTCCAAGACCACGCATAGTTTATTTCAAGCATTCTTACTAAGGTTCAAAAACCAAACTTGAAGTTTCAATTTCAAAAAATAGGTTTCCTTCTAATATCATTTTCAATCCAACCCAACTGAACCATCAAGTTCAAAGAAATTCAACAGACCAATAAGAACAATTAATACTTTCATGGCATTAGACCAATCCATCTAGTTTAATAGGTTTATGAACTATGTTGTAAAACATAGATAGTTGCTTCAAGAAAAATGTTTAGAATTTAAATTTCAATATGATAAAATTAATGGTAATCTGTTGTGCAATAATCAGTAAACAACAAAACAAAAATATTGAACCAAAAAACATAACAATTTCATCATGCATAGTGTAATAGGAGAATAAATCCTAAATTCTAAGGCCCATTTTAATATATATATATATATTTTTTAAAATTGAGCTTGTTTTCCATCATTTCTCTACAACGAGTTTCATATTCCTTTAAAAAAAGCATTTGAATATTTTGAAAAATTCTAAAAATAAAAACAAGTTATTGAAAACTGTTTTTTTTTAGTTTCCATAACGTGGTCTGGTTTTTTTAGAGCATGTGTAAAAAGTAGATAACAAAACAAGGAAAAAAAACCCAAAAGTAGTAATGTTGTATATTCTTAGTTCTCAAAAACCAAAAACCAAAAACCAAATGGTTAACAATCGGGGCCTAAGAAATCAATATTCTAGTTTAAAAATAAAATAAATAAATAAATAAAAAACTAAATTTCACTCCATGATGACTAAATCTTGAGATAAAGACACTTGAATGGAAGTGGAGGATCCACAGAAACTTAGATGCTCTTTTCTTTTTTTCGGTACTCTCCTTAGATAGTAAGGCACAGACTTGGGGATAAAATACAAGAAAAATATCCAAACTCATCTTTATCATCTTCATAGTGACTTCTTCCTCACTAAGAGATAGAGACATTAAATCACCTTTTTCCATCATACGCTTTTGTTTCTACTTTATGGAACTTCTGCTTTCAGGGTATGAGTTTCTTCAACAAGAATAAGTGGTGCTTCGGGGCATCTTGAAGGAGGGGGACGTATTCGACAAATTGTTGAAGAGAACTTATCAAACCTATCAGAGAAGTTTCTAGGGCAGTTATTCTTTCTAGAAAGTATTCCTCTGTTGATATTCATGTCAACTAGATGGTTCTTTTTCTAACTCCCTTCACTTGATAGGAGATTTTTTCCTCCCTACACTTTCTTACTCTACTTTCCTACTTGAAAAAAGGCTAAATTATTCAAAATGCCCCTAAACTTAGAAGTTTGTTTCATTTAAAAAGTTTCACTTCTATCCATCCTCACCTTTAACATTGATTTTGAAACTCCCTGAACAATTTTACCACTGAGATGGAATCGACATGACAGGCACTGTCAAACTGGCCTTTCGATATCCTGACAATTCACTTTTCAAGCTACATTACCCTTCATTTCTTAACTCACAAGCACATCAGTGATTATACCTAGTGGTTAGTACCACGTTTTCTGTGCAGTTTTTAAAAGTCAATTTCCAAAATTCGTTTCAAAGATAAAATTATTCAAGTGCATATGTGAATCAATTTAAAGGACAAAGGTAGAGGTGATACTTTTTCTTCGACCACTACAATAGAAGTGAACCTCTTAAAAGTACAAGGACGTACTTGAACCTAACCTCAAAGTTTAGAAGCATTTTGAACAACTTAGCCTTGAAAAAACATTAAGATTAAAAACGAACAAGTTTTTGACGTATGACTGCGTAGTTTCCCAGAAATTAAGACCCAAATAATGCATATACACTAAAAAATTATTCTATATCTTGAATGCGACAATAATTTGCAGATAGCACTCGACACTCTTGGCAGGGAAGAGCAATCAGAAATGATAATATAGATCCTACAAACATTCAAGCCAGAAACGCAATCCGACTTCGATGAGCCTAAGTTTTGAAGTGGAAAAACAAACAATATGAAAAGAAGGAAACGGAATCAACAAACCTGAAGGTACTTGAGCTTGAGGCTTCCGAAGACAAGTCCAACAGAGAAAGCCGAAGCACGAGCAACCTGCCAAGGATCAAAACCGTTGAATTTATCATTTTTCCATTATAAAATCTCAAATAACATTCCGCATATAGCATTACAACACGCGAAATTCAACCTAATCTCTAGTCGAAAATTTTCAATGAAATCGATCGGAAACCAAAACTGAACATACGTACCAAAGCGAGGGTGCTGGATCCTGAATAAGGCCCAGGAGGAAGCGCCATGGAAAGGACTTTCCGAAGGTAAATGGAGAAGAAGAAGAAAGAGTTGCGTTAGCAGTCGAACCAGAAGCCGATTTTGAGAATAGAGGAGCCCTAGGAATCAGAGATTAAACAACTCTCCAATTCCCTCACTGACCGTCAAGGATTTAATCCACTGCGCCGTAGTGCACGTGAAATTGCTTTTTTTTTTTTTTAAAGAAAAATATAAAATTGCACCAACTAGTCCTCAACTAAATATTTATTGCACTCATACCCTTAAATTAAAAATATTTATCAATCAACCCTTTTACGTTTTGTAATTATTATAATCATGTTTATGAAATTTTAATTTGATCTCCATATTGCGAAACTAAATTATTAAAAAAAAAAAAAATTAAAGATTTATCCATTTAACTGGTAAGTGTCTGGATGAAAGTTAGCTAATTTAGGGAATGATCGTGGTTTATAATCGAATAATAATATCTACATTGGTATGAAGCATTTTTTGGACGCCTAAACCAAAGCCATGAAAACTTATGCTCGAAGTGGACAATATTATATCATTGTGGAGAGATGTGCTCATCTAACATAGTATAAGAGTCATGCCACAAAAAAAATCGTATTCATCTAACATGGTATTAGAGTCATACCACAAAGGAGGTCGTGTTCATCTAAAATGGTATTAGAGCCATGTCATAAAATGTTTGAAATTTAGCAAAACGTGCACACATAATCTAAGCAAAACTCTACCACTGAGCTAATGGCTCGTCGTGCTAAGGTTTACTAGGGGTGCTCTACCACTAAATTAATAGCTTGTTGGCTAAGGCCCACACACATCATTAAGGGAGCCAGGGAAAAGTGACTTAAAAAGCTCTAAGATCTCTCCCATTTGGTCCTATTGTTGACAAGAATCCAGAGTCAATGCTCAAACCGATTGGAAGGAAGAAAGAACAAAAAAGCCTCAAGAACTTCACACATTTCAACAAAAAAGAGGGAATCGAAAGCGATCAAGAAATTCACATTCAAAAGTCCGGCGAGATCCAGCAATGGAGTTCTTCACCCTGTCCGTTGCCGGCGGGGGTTTCTGTCTGATCGGCGCATGGGAGGCACTCTCTTCATTGAATTCCATTTCCGATTCCGATTCAAATCCAAATCCAAATCCATCTTCCTCTCTCAACACTGCCCGACCTCCATCTCAATCTCCGCCGTCGACTGCCACAATCGCTTCATCTTCATCATTTCCGTCGTTCATTTTCATCTTCGTTCTCTCATTGCTCGTCATCTTAAACTCCCTCGTTTCATTTTTCGATGCGATTAATTCGAGCGACCGAGTCGGTTGGACCCTCCAGTTACCAGTTCTAGCCGTTGCTTCTCTTTTCTTTCTCTATGCGATTCTCGGTATTGTGGTTAACATCAATGAATCGGTTCATCTTCCTTCAACAATTCTCAGTTTAATCGCGTTATTCGCTTTTGTGGAAGAGTTTTTGTTGTTCTACCTGCAAAGGAAAGACACCAGTGGAATCGAGAATCGGTACTTCGATCTCTTGCTTGTCCCTATTACAATTTGTGTTTTCGCTACAATTTTCGAATTGAACTCCCCCAAATTGATTTCCCCCAAAATTGTTCGCGGGGTTGGGTTGATTCTGCAGGGGACATGGTTTTTACAAATGGGGTTATCTTTTTTCACCAATTTGATAACTGATGGGTGCTCTTTGCACCAAAAGAGCAGAGGAAATTACACTATAAAATGCAAGGGACACCCTGAATATCACAGAGCCAGAGCAATTGCTACACTTCAGTTCAATTGCCATCTTGCTCTTTTAGTGACATTGGTGGTTGGTGTATATTCAATCCTCAATTACAGAAATGGAGGCACCAGAAATTTTTCGCAGTACCGGCCGATCGGGGTGGAGATGCTGCCATTTGAGTTTCAGGGCCAGTTCACTTTGGATTCTGATGATGATCTAAGTGAAGAAAGCAATTTGGGGAAGAGGAAACAAGCAGTGGTCGATCTGGGCGTGAATGGTCATGATGTTCATCAATGAGGTAAATTCCATTGGACATTTTGGTTTATAATTGTTCGAGCATGATTAGTTTAGACTGCAAATGTTGTGATTAACTTGTATCAAATGGTTGAGATACCTCTCTGTGGTGCTGATTTAGTTTTTGTTTTATCACGATCAAGAAATAGAAACAAGTTCTGCTAATCTTGTGTTCATTTCTTTAGATCTAAATGCATACTGAAAGTCAAGCTTTGTGCCATTTCTTGTTCCATTCAATGCTTTAAAAGGCTTAGACTCGAAATTTTTCGCATCGAAGTTTATGTGCCCTTACGAGAATATGTTGAGTTTTGAAGTCTTTATGCCTCATGAAATGTTAGAGAATCATATTAATTCGTTGTTTGTTCTTATTGAATATGAAAGTCCATGTTTGTAATGTTAATAGTACGATCATTGGTTGTGGCCTTTGGTAAACGATTTCATAGTATTTGTTTGATAATTGATAGCAATGCTTTTTTCCCCATTTCTTTTTTACTTTTGTATGATGAATGATCGAACATGGTTATTGGAATCCTCTATGTGAGATCCCTCGTCAATTGGAAAGGAGAACGAAGTATTGTTTTATAAGGGTGTGGAAACCTTTGCCTACCAGACACGTTTTAAAACCTCGTGGGAAAGTCTGGAAGGGAAAGCATAAAGAGGACAATATCTGCTAGCGATGGGCTTGGCCTGTACCCAATGGTATTAGAGTCAAGCATCGGGCGGTGTGCCAGCGAGGACGCTGGCCCCCAAGGGGGGTGGATTGTGAGATCCCACATTGGTTGGAGAGGAGAACGAAGCATTATTTATAAGGACAATATCTACTAGCGGTGGACATGGGCTGCTATAGATAGTGGTTAGCTAACTTATAAGTTCTCTGCAGTGATTGAAAGCTTCTTTCAACTGTTGAAATGCCTACCCCACATTAGCATCACAACTACCGGTTAAGTAGCAAGTTGATATAAGTTTAAGAAGTTATACCAACCCGAGCATAACTCTATTGATTAAAACATTATACTCTTTATCAAAAGGTGAGCTAGGTTCGAAGTTCGAAACCGTGAACAGTGAACAGAAAAACTAGTTAGAACCTCACTCCACAATTCCATTCAAACTCATAAAGCTTGATTCAAATTCAATATTCTGTTTCTTCTCCACTGATCTTGTTTCTGCAACATTTACACCAAATCACATACAATACAAAGCTCAATCCACTGCAAAATGCTAACAACCAATAATACTTGTCCAACCTAGCCTTGCTCATGTCATCCGAAAACCAGTTCGGCCTCCCATCCGAACTTGTTAATAACTCCACGATTGATATCATTATCGCACTGCAAAAGCTCCCGACACCGAACACGCTGTTGTACAGTGCAAATGCTGTCGTTCTCATGCTCACGGGAACCTCTGAGTAGAAGAACTCTTGCATCCCTACCACTGTAAAGATGTCTGAAACTCCTAATATTATGTACTGAGGCAACAGCCAGAAGATACTAAGTGGTGCATACGACAATGACGATGTGGTTTTAGTCATCGTCAACCTCTTGGCTTCAACGAGGGCAGCGAGGATCATGGCAATGGTAGAGAGGAACATGCCAATGCCCATCCTCTGCATGACAGTGATACCCTTTTCAGTGCGGGTGAAGAGGCGGGTGATCGGGATCAAAACGTTGTCGTACAACGGCATGAGGAGGATTATGGAGATGGTGATGGAGCTCTGGAGGGTGGCGGGCGGGATCTTGAAGTTGGCGCCGATGTTCCGCTCCATTGTCATGCCTTGCTTGGTGAAGAAGGTAGCTGGTTGTTGGAATATTACAGCGAACATTAGAAGCAATGTCCAAATTGGTAGCAGCCGCAAAATCAGCTTCACCTTGTCGGCCACACATAATCTTTCTTTTGGAATCATGTTGGTGTTTTCTTCCATGGATTTCATGGCTCCTGAGCTTTCATGGCAGAGTGGCTTGCTCTCTTGCAGCCTGCAAAATGTCAAATAATCAGCTTCATATTCATCCTTTAGCTCACTCATCAAGTTCTTCCCGGGTTCATTTTATCTCGGGTTCATTTTCAAAGATTTTTTACACAAATTTAAGGGCGGGTTAAACCGAAAGAAAAAATAAACATAAATGTATAGGTTAGTTGAGGGGTTTTTTTTTTTTTTGGTCGATCTACTCGCCCTTTTTGATCCTGGTCATCTTTTCTAATGCTATGTCAAATCATCACCTGTTGATTAGTCAACACGTATCACATCAACAATTAAAAAACTGTTGTTTGTGAGATCCCACATCGGTTGGAGAGGAGGAGAACGAAACATTTTTTATAAAAGTGTGAAAACCTCTCTCTAGAAGACACATTTTAAAACTTTAAGGGAAAACTCGAAAGAGAAAGCTCAAAATCTATTAGTAGTGAGTTTGAGCTAAGTTGTTACAGTTGGGGAATGGATGCAGATCCCACATCGGTTTGGGAGAAGAACGAAACATTATTTATAAGAGTGTAGAAACCTCTCTCTAGAAGATGTGTTTTAAAAACCTTAAAGGGAAACCCGATAGGAAAACCCAAATAGGACAATATCTACTAGCAGTATGCCCAGTTACACGGTTGCAAACGCCACAAAAACTAAGAGTTAAAAACTAGCTTGATAATTTGCTCACAATTTTTCGAATAAGTTTTTCACCTTCCTTACAAACACATTTGAATTTCACACGAGTTCTAAAAACGAAATCAAAATTTTAAAAAGATAGGCAATAAAATTAAAAAAAAAATAACAAAGAGAGATATAGAGATGTTCTTACTCAAACTCAACA
This sequence comes from Cucurbita moschata, assembly GCF_002738365.1. Lineage (NCBI taxonomy): Eukaryota > Viridiplantae > Streptophyta > Magnoliopsida > Cucurbitales > Cucurbitaceae > Cucurbita > Cucurbita moschata. The sequence continues at coordinate 6,063,051 of NW_019268519.1, read as the reverse complement.
TCATCACGAGGCTTGTTCTTAGACAAGGCAACAACATTTGTAGCACAAACGAGCCTAGAAGCCGAGGCTTTGACAAGCTCCACCACCATGATCACAAGCCCTCTCTTCGCAACCCCATCCTCTTCCTCCTCTATCTTATACCGATAAATCTTAGTGCCACAAGCAAAAACCGCCACAGAACAAACCATGGCGCCCATGGGGATGGCAAACCCAATCACCCAACCAAATGTGTCTTGAATGTAGGACATGACCGTCACACCAAGGAGGCAGCCACTGCACACTCCAAAGTACCACCATTGGAAGAACAACCTCTTCTTCTTTGCCTTATGCTCGGAGGAGGACGGTGTTTTGGGCGTGTCAATCGGGAGTTCGGCAACGTCATGGTCGAGCTGGTCGGCACCAAAGGCTTGGAGAGATGGGTTGTATCCGCCTTGGCCAAGCGAGATGAGGTAGAGAGACGAGAATAGGAAGGAGGAGGTTGTGTTTGCTGGTGACCATGATCGTGCTAATGCTGTTGATGTTAAAGCAACTAACCCCTGCATAATTTTATACGATAAATCTCATCACTTGAAAAGTTACCCACCTCAACATTACCAATTAAGGGTTTAAATTATGCAAAACATGTTGCCCGATCAAGAAGGTTTATAGGTTCAAATCTCCACCCGACATAATATTAAACTCAAAATAATAATAATAATAAATCTTTATGGCCAAAATTAAAGGGGGGAGAAAAAGGCAAAGCACTTATTCTTATGAAAAGAGAAAGTTAATATAATTGGACAAAATTGGCTAAAGATTGCATCCCTATTCTTAGTCATCACAATAATAACAAAAGCAGAACCTGATTATTTTTTATTTATTTCTTTATTTCTTTATTTATTATTATTATTATTTAATTTTAGAAGTTAAAAACTAGAAGCAAAATTGTGGAAGGTCCCAATAAAGTTTTTATGTATCATATTTAACGTTTTATTTCTTAAAACTTAATTTTTTTTTTTTTTTTTTAATTTTCAACCAAATTTAAAGAAAAATAGAGATTTTTGAAGTATATTGATCTCAATGTTAAAACTCGAACAAATCCGACCCATTTTGAACTTTAACTGCTCACCTTGTATTTAAATACAGTCGAATTAGTTAACATATTAATAATTTCTCTCTAGTTAACATATTAATAATTTCTCTTGAGAGAGCTAACGAGTCATCCTAAGTGTTCGAAAACTCGATGTCTCAATAAGGGTTATTATTAATGTTTTAATCCGACACAATTCAATCCACGAACACCCCTAAACCAACTCAACTCATTTGAATAATTCAAATTTTAACATGTGCGATCCCACGTCGATGGAGAAGAGAACAAAACATTCTTTACGGTATAAACCTCTCCCGAGCAGGTGTTAGCAATGAACTTAGCAATGAGATAACCGCTCTTTTTTTCTCGTCAATTTTAATTCAATTGGTTAAGATATTAATAACTTAAAAAATAGAGATTGGGAAAGAGAAAGGTAAGTGATGGTTACCATGACGTAAAGAAAAGCAGAGGCTAAAATGGTGGAATAACGATCCCAATAAGAATCAGCGAGCGGCGCCACCAGCAGCGGCAGCATGGAAGTGAAGCCGCACCAGGTGTTCACGGTCTTAGCCGCCGCCGAGTTCCCCATCTTCATCACCTCTGTTAGATACGTCACCATGTTCGACGCCACCCCTTTGAACACGAATCTCTCCATCCCCGACACCACTGCGCCGCCGACCACCGTCATAACCCTTAATAACACTTCAAAATAAAAAAATAAAAAAATAAAAACTTTAAAAATACCTATGAGAAGAATACACGCTCCACTCAGCCTTGGTCTCCGCCGCAGCCCTCCTCCTCCTCCTCCTCCTCCTCCTCCCGACATGGCGGCGCACAGCTTGAGCTCGAGCTCGGAAGTTGCAGAGAATTGGCGGTGGAAAAAAACAGAGACAGAGATAGCAAAGAAGGCTACGAAAACACTCACAACTCCAACCTATAAATCCCTTTTTTTTTACCCAAAAATAAACCTTTTTTTTTAATGGTTAAAAACTTTATTAACTGTTTAAATTTCTTATTTATGTTTATAAATTTTAAAACATTTAAAAATTAATTTATTTAAAAAGATTAATTAATAACAAAATTTTATTTTTAAAGTTTAGAGATTAAATTGATATAATATAAATTTATTATTTAACAAAATATTTTTTATTAATTGCATATTGATAAAGAGAGAAAAAACGATATGCAAAAATAAATAAATAAATAAAAATGGAAATATTGTTCTAATAAGATAAAGATAAGATCATATCATTCTTTTTCTTTGTTTCATGCATATATATATATATATATATACACGTCATATTCAAATTTATTGACTTTGATTATTAGGATGCATCACCACGTGCCATGTCACCTGCCACGTGGACCCTTTGATGTGGGTTGTTCCTTGCTTTGTCACCAACTCTAGATGAATCTACCGTTCCCAATGCCTATTTTGATCATTTATCAGTAGAAAGTTCAGGTAAGAATTAATATGAATTAGAGAGATTTTTTTTATTTGTTAATTTAAGTTTTTTTTTTTTAGTTTTTTTTTTTTTGTCTTTTTATTTTATTGATTTAAAAAGAATTACTTTTAATTTTTCTTCCTATTTTGATAGAAATTTGAGAGAAAAATAATTTTATTTTAATGATTTGGAATTAATTTAAGTTATTCTTAAATTTTAAAAATATTTAAAAAATATATTTACGGATGAAAATCATTACTACTTTCCTTTGAAAATATTTTTGCACATTTAACCATGTTTTAAAAATATTATTGAATTTTTAAAAGTCTTGTTAATACAAAAAAATTTAAAAAATATCTTTAAAATTTTAAAATTAATATTAATCTTATTTATCTTTAAATGAAAATGTTCAAATTTTTGTTAATATATATAGACAAAAATCGTCATGCACGAAACTTTTTAATATTACTCTTAAAAATTTATAAGTATTTTTTAAATGTGTTACTAACAGTATAAATATTTTTTAAATTTTTTTTAAAGTTTAAAATGTGTTTTCCAAGTTATTTTAAAATAAAATCAAAGATATTTTTAAAATTACCAACGGATGTTTTTTAAATTATACACGTATTTATTTTTTTTTTTTTAATGATATATAGTTGCTCAATGAAAATTAAGCGAATAGTCCGATGAGCTCGAGATATTGAATGATTTTTTTCATGATACACAATGGTTCGATAAAAGTTTAGCAAATGGTCATATGGGTTCGGGATCATGTTCTAAACAAACAAATTTTTTCACCACGATTACTACAAAACGACGTTATTTCCCACCGAACGCTCGAATTTTTACCTAAAAAGTGATGGATTAGAAATGAGGTTTACTTGTAATGTTTTGGGCACACGAGAAACTCAGGCAGGCACACACAAGGCACACATAAAAAACACAAGGCTTTTTTAATGCAAAAAAACAAGAGATTTAAAGAGAGAGGTGGTTTATTGAGATGGAATTCACTTTCATTTTTGTGATGGGTGCTTCCACCAATCAAACCTCTAATGGAAAATCTTTATGAGAAAAAGGATTAAAGATAAAAAAATAAAAAAAAATTATTATTAATCGACACGTGTATTTCGTTCGTAGATTAAAAATTATCTTACAAGTCTCTGAAATTTGAACTTTAAGTCTAACACATTGTTAATTAAAATAAAGTCTTTGTCACAATCGCAATTTGATAGCAGCGGACTTGCGATTGTGCGGTACTCACTTTCTAGCAACATGTGAGTTAAGTCTATCCGTTCTTACGTCGCCTACGGCCAAACAACGTATGCTCGAGCCTCTTGCCCCTGTTTAAAAAGAAAGTTATAAAAAAAAGTACAAATGTATCAGAAGAAAAGAGAAGATTAGTGTTATGTAGGAGCAAACAATAATAACATATAAAAAATTTTAATTCTGTTAGTATAAAATAAAAAAAAAAAATTAAGGTTTTGAATTTATAAAAATGAAAATTTTAAGGTTTTGTTGAAGAGATTAAATAAATATGAATATTAAAATTTAGAAATATATTAAAAACGAAGTACAATTACCCTGATTGTTTATCATTGTTAGATACTTTCAATTAATTAATTTATTAATGAACACATGTAAAACACATGTAAAAATGAATGTAACCGTAATTGCAAGGAATATTAAAACATTGAAATTATAAAAATGATTATAATGTAACGAAAAAGAAATTCGCCTAATCTTTTTGCAAGGAATAGTTCGGTTAATTTGGGACATCCTTGGGCGGGCACCCCTCCCCAATGTGCAATGGAGGTTACCAAACCGTAATGGGCCTTCTTGATCGCTCATTTACCCCGTCCAGGTAAGTAAGGAATCCAAAACTCCTCCAATTCCATTTATACACGGTCCGAGCATCTCATCTTTAATCCTCTTCGATGTGGGACAAAATTTGAAACAATTTGTTTTACCCTTTTGGAAAACTTTTACTAACCGAGGTCGTTAGATAGCTAAACCGACTCGAGAAAGTATTCAAGTAGGGATGTTCGTGAGTTGAGTTAGGTCTCTAGATATTTTTTAAACTCAACTCAATTATTTGGGTTGTATACTCTTTTAACTTAACCAATCTTATTAAATAATGAACTCAACCTAACTTAATTATAGATTCTTTAGGTTAGGTTGGTTCGAGTTATTTTTATTGTTTATTCAAATTTTTTTTATGTAAATAAAAGTAAAATGTTAGTTCGTAAAATATTTATTTACAAACATTTAATTAAAATTTATAATTCAATTGATAAATTATTTTAAAGAGAATAGTTGGGAGAATAAATAATAAAAAAATGATTATGAAATTAAATAAAAGTAAAATAAATATATGTATATAAAATAGTTTAAGTAAAAATGTATTTGGACTCCATTTACAAAATTTCCATTTATTTTAACTTAATTCAACTTAAATAAATAAGTTTATAACGATTTATATCCAATCCTTCATAATAATTATAAATTAGGTCATATTAATAATATTACAATAATAAGACACTTAACTTAAATAATATATTATAGTTATTAGTTAAACAGTACTTTTCCTCTATGTCAATCGTCAACCATCAACCATATATTTGGTTATTGTTTGCACTAATAACTTTATATAATATTAAAGTGTAAATAAAATAATCAAAATTATTATTAAAAATTAAATAACTAATTACGAAGTTTTATAACATAAATCTTAACGATCTCTCCTTTACACATATATCTTAGAGCATATTTCTAAACGGAACATGCTCTTCTATTTGTCTTTGAGGAGTGCAAACATTTTAGCATTTTCATATAGATTAAAAAAGCGGTCTATTTTGGTCAATGCCACAATATTTGTTTACGATGTTTTCTGATTTTCTTAATATTTTCACTATTATCATAATATTAGTCACGTCTAAATCACATTTTTTTCCTGACTTCTTTGTTTTAGTTATGATTTTAGTGATTTAAAAATTGCTAAAGTCGTTATTCCATGCCGAGTAATTAAGAGTACGTTCGTTATTATCAAAATATTAATTAATTAATTTGAGATTCATGACAAGAAGAGCAACAAACTAGTCTTATAATGATATAGTTAATGAATGAAAATTTATTATTTAAAAAAATTAATAAATTAAATTAAAATTTTAATTTTAATAATATCTAAATTATATATTAAAATAAAAAAATACATTTAGAATCTGGATGAAATTCAAATTAGTTTGATAAATATCATATAGTCAGGAGAAAAAAACATTTTTTTAGCTTTGTTGACTTGACTTGTTGGGAGAAACATGTTGGACACGCAAGAAAGGGTTAATATAACTACCTCGTTAGACAACTTATAATATTTAAGGTTGTTTTTAGGATAAGTAACTGGCTCATCGGCTCTAATCTTAATTTTCTAAATGGATTAAATATTATTAAGGATATTTAGTAATAAATTATACTTTCCCGTATATATTATATTTGATATTTTATTATAAGGCAAATATCTAATATTTGCCTTATTACTATAGATATCTTTCCATTTATTACTATTTCCATGTCCTTGTAATTTATTTGATTATAAATAAGATAACTTTCACACCATTTAGGTGCGGTGGATTAATCAAACATTCACAAATATCATAGGTGAGACTAGATCATGTGAACCTAAATTTAGTAACATTTAGCCAATACAAACTTAGAAGCACCAAGTTGAGTCAACTATAAATGAGCTTACTGTTGGAACTCATGCAAGTTTGGTTGGATGAATTGATTGATGCACGAATAACACGTAACTTGTAACTTATTTACGTGTTATTATTTATGATATGATATTCTAATGAATTGTTGTGTACGTGCTCCTTTCTTTTCCATAGATTTTAGACAGTGTGAACATGCGCTAACCCATAGTTAGATTTAGGAGTAAGTACATGAGCCATTATATGAACCTTGTGTAGATAAATACTATACATCCAATCCTATTAGAAAGAAAAAAAAAAAAAAACAGAACTCTTATAAAATATCATCTGGTTGCATTTTTCGGACTGGAATAGTGATTTAAATAAAATATTTATTAAAATACATTATATTTTATTATAATTTAAATTAAAAATATATTTTACTTTTAAAATACATTATTTTAAATTGGCTAAAAATGTCGGAGTCCTTACAAATAATACAGTCTCCGGAGAAGAGCTTCCGTTTATGAGAAAGAAGACTTTTCTTCCAAGTTTCACCTTCGAATCGGCCGGCGTCAGTATAGGGATCTGAAGATCGAACTTGGAGGTCGGAATCCATGGCCGATCACCATCACCACCATCAGAGGCCTCACCGTCTCTCGATTCCGCCGCGCGCCGGTGACTTATCTACCGCCGCCTCTCGCCCTTCTTTCCCTCTCTTCCCCTATTCTTCTTTAACCCCTACGCCCACTCCCTCCAAGAGCCGCCTCTATCCGAAATCCTCCAACAAAAGCTCAGTTTCATTTCTGTTTTTGCTTCTCTTTTCGCTTCGATCACTCTATTCTCTCCTCCCATTCCTCCGCTCTTCCCCTTCTTTCTCTCTCTTCCCCTTTTCTTTCTTGGTTTCTCTCTTGTCCTTGCTTCTTACTCTCTTTTTCTCTCTTTTTACCAATTCTTCTTCCTCCTCCAACTTCCAATTTCAAAATTCTAAGCAGAATCGAGGAATCTTCTCTTTGTCTTCGATTTCGCACTCGCAGCTCAAAACTCTGGTTGCTAAGTCAATTCTGCTTGCCGTCGTCTTTCTTCTTCGATTTCAAGCGCTGTTGTACTGTGGAACAGCGGCGATGATTCTTGCTGAACTGACCGGGAACGTGGCGGCTCGATTCATGGTCGAAGGACGGAATCAGATTACTATGAATGATCGGTCTCGAAGTCGATCCTCTGAGGTTCGTGGATTTTTGTCCTTGTTTTTTGGCTTGTTTCTGTTGTCGATCAGTTGGGATCGAATTGATTGCTTCCCTTTTGCAACTTCGTTCATTGATAAATATGGATTTTCTGTTGTTCCAAGAGAGAATTGCATGACAATTTGGCCTATGTTGCTTCCATTTCTTTCTGGATTTTTGGGTTATTATGAGCGGATTTCGATGAATTGGGGAACTATCAGGCAATTAGGTCAGAAACGAGTTAGATTGATTTCACTGTTCTTCACGACGGTTATCCTTTTTGTGCCTGCTGTAATTAGTATGCTCATGTTTGAAGCGGAGGGAAAGAGTGTTTCCTCTGGAAATCTGGCATGGCCTCTTGCAAACACTGTTGTTTTTGGGGTTCTTTTGAATGAAAATTATAGTGATGATAAACTAGTCAGTTCAAAAGATTTTAGGACTGAATTTCTTGTCACTTTTGTTTGTACTGTTATACTGGAGTTGCTGTATTTTCCTGAGCTCTCCCTCTGGGGATTGTTGTTCTGTGGATTACTACTGTATGTGGCGGTACGAGATTTGGATCCTGTTTACCTGAACTATCTCGAGCTTGGGGTCGAGTCGTCTGCTTCGATTACGACAATGGTAATGAAACCTATTCATCACATTCTTAGCGAGCGGAAGTCTCGTAAAATTGCTCTTTTCCTCTTGATCAACACTGGCTATATGGTTGTTGAATTTGTTGCTGGTTTTATGAGCAATAGTCTTGGGCTGATATCAGATGCTTGCCATATGTTGTTTGATTGTGCTGCTTTGGCTATTGGACTGTATGCTTCGTACATTTCGCGTTTGCCTGCGAACAATCGATTCAACTATGGTCGAGGGAGATTTGAGATTCTTTCAGGTTACGCTAATGCTGTTTTCCTGGTTTTGGTTGGGGCGCTCATTGTATTGGAGTCGTTCGAGCGAATTTTGGACCCACAGGAGATCTCTACTAACAGCTTATTGACTGTTTCCATTGGAGGACTGGTTGTGAATATAGTAGGTTTAGTATTCTTTCATGAAGAGCATCATCATGCCCATGGTGGATTAGGATCATGCTCGCATTCACATTCTCATATGAACTCGCACTCGTGCGCAGACTCTCACCGTCGTGACAAGCATGAACATGATAGCTGTAGGAAGCATGAGAATCAGATATCTGTCACCGAGGAATGTCGTGAAAGTTCCGCAACTGTCCATCATGAACACAGTCATGTCGAAGTTTGTAGCGAAAGTCACCTCAGTAACCACCATGATTGTCATCAAGATCACAACCATACGAACCATCATGATCTTTCTCACCATCATGATCTTTCTCACCATCATCATGAACATGACCAACACAGCCATCTTTCTCAGGTCGAAACCAATATGCCGAGGATCGTTTCTCATGGTGTTTCTGAAAGTTCACATAGACTGCCTGCTGAGATGAAGGTACATCAGAAGAAGCACCACCAGCACCACCATCACCACATTGACCACAACATGGAAGGGATATTTTTACATGTATTGGCCGACACCATGGGAAGCGTCGGCGTTGTTATATCAACCCTTTTGATCGAATACAAGGGATGGGTAGTTGCTGATCCAGCTTGTTCCATATTTATTTCTATAATGATCATTGCTTCAGTTATTCCATTACTCAGAAACTCTGCTGAAATCTTGCTTCAACGAGTTCCTAGGGCGCACGAGCAGGATCTAAAAGAGGCTGTGAATGAAATTATGAAGATACAAGGAGTCCAATATGTTCAGAACCTGCACGTTTGGAGTTTCACTAACACCGACGTTGTGGGAACGCTCCAGCTTCACGTTTCAACCGAAACTGACAAGATTTCTACAAAGGCAAAGGTCGAACAGATACTGCATGATGCTGGAATCAATGACTTGACATTGCAGCTGGAGTATAATCCGCAAGTATCTTGACAAGCTTCCTTTCGACATTGTTTTCGTCATCTCGTGTGATTATTGGACGATCTGGTTGCTCTTGATACTCATAATCACAATGCCAGCTGATGGACTTATACCGACATGTACAGAGTCGAGTAAATTATCCATCCCTCTTCTAGCTCTGAAAATGAAATGTGAAGATCCTGCATTGGTTCATCTTGTCGAGCTCAAGGAGGAGATATAGTTCATGTTAGGCAGAACCAGAGAGTGATGGCTCTTTGTGGAATCCCTGTTCTACACTCTTATACTGACTCAAATGGTAGATTAGTTTCAATGTATTTTGCAGGATGTACAGGAAGAACACGAAATACGAGTCAACAAGAGCGTAGCTCAAAGGTTCGAATCTGCATACTTGTTAATCGGTTTAGAATGTCAAGTTAAATTTGTATTTTAAACGATAATCTTTTTAACTCTAAATTACTTCGGAGTTTTGAAACTTGTTCAAGATTTTTGAAATTTGTTTCTATTTTCTCTATAATAAATTTTATTGTTGTTAAGAAAATATTTGAATTTTTAATTAGATTTGATATGAAATCACTATAAAGGGGAGTAGTTGCCCATTAGACGTGCAATTTAAACTCATTTTTTAAGTCTCTTTTACAAATATAACATTTTTTTACTTATAATCTTCCACGCCATTTTAAGAGTATTTACTTATCAAAGTAATTAATGAAGAGTTGACCAACTCTTTATACATTTATTATATCGTGCTAAATCAACCAAAGTCTATTTAATACGTTAAACTCAAATTAAAATATGCTACAATTTAATCAACAATTTCAATTAGGGAGACTAAAATATTTATTATGTTTAATATCTCACCCCATAATTATTGAAATAAAAAAATCAAGACAAAAATAAATATGATAATATCTCCACGATTTATGTATTATACAACTATCTCAAAGTTCAAAAAGTTTAAATTTATATTATACATGGTCGAACAAAAAAAAAAGTTTTAAGTTCAATTTTAAAATTTTAAAGCCATTTAAACTATATATATATATAAAAAAAAACTTAACAAATTAAGTTTCTAATAACGTTAGCCGTATTATACTAAAAAAAATACCATTAAAAAAAGTTTTAAAAAAATAGTGTTACTGGATGGAAAAAGTTAATACTTTTTTTCCGCTCGAATTTTAAAATGGTTTAGAAAATATTGAAAAGTGTTTTAAAAATACCCATAAATTTTAAAATACTTTTCAATTTGAGTTTAGTGTATTAAATAAACTTTGGTTGATTTATGAAGATAATCTATGAAGATGGTATTAGTGCTATTTTAAATTTTGTGCAGTATTTTTTTAAATATAATACTAATAGTAGAAGTATGTTTAAACCTTTTACAATAGTTATTAAAATTAAATTGGTATTTTTTTTTTAAATAATGTACAAAATTTAGACTTGAGAGGTATTTATATTATTTAACTTTAAAAATATTTAAGAAGTATTTGGATTCCAATAATTTTAAAATTTATGTTTAGTATATTAATAAAATCTAAAAAACAAAAAAAAATTAGCTAAAGAAAAAAATAAATTAGTTAATTTTGATTTTTAATTGTTAAAATGTAATATTAAAATTTGAATTTTTATAAATTAGGTCAGTAGAGCAGGGTGTTTGTATTGATCTAATATGATTTTTTTTTAATAAATATTATATTAAAAAATGAAAATTTTAAATTAACTATTTTTCTAAAACAATAATAAACATGAAAAAAAAAATGGAGCCCCCATCAAATTTTCGTATAATGAATGAAATAGATATTATCAATTACGTAACGTACGGCAGCGTTGCTTTGATTTCAGATCTGTTTCTCTACGAACTAAAATTTAAAAAAGTGAAGAAGATTGGGATTTGGAACGTCACTTCACTTTCCTTCTTCCCTACTCCACCAAAGATCAAATCCACCAATTCTGAGCGCTTTTTTCAATCGATTTGCAGTCAAATGCGGAGCTTCAATCGCTAACCTAAAACCTGCAGATTTGAAGCACAGGATCTAGGTTTTTTTTTTTTTTTTTTTTCTTTTCAGTATGGAGAGCTCGGAGAAAGTGGTTGCTGTTATCATGGTCGGCGGTCCAACTAAAGGTACGAACGGAATTTCGCTTTTCCGATTTGTTTTCTTGTGATTCGAAAAAGTTCCTCTTCTGTTTGACTACTTGATTTTATTGTTTGTGTGTTTTTCTGCAGGTACTAGATTTCGGCCTCTTTCATTCAATACTCCGAAGCCTCTCTTCCCTCTGGCTGGTCAACCGATGGTTCATCATCCTATTTCTGCTTGCAAACGGGTTAGATTTTCGCCTGATTGAAAGTGAAACAGTTGTGGTGGTGTTAGTTTTCTGCTGAATCTTAATTCTTGCTTAGTCCTGATGTGAACTTACATGATGAACATTGAATTGTGGAGTGTTTGTAGATACCGAATTTAGCTCAAATTTTTCTTATTGGATTTTATGAGGAGAGGGAATTTGCTCTTTACGTTTCTTCATTGTCCAATGAGTTGAGACTGCCTGTGAGGTGACTGCTGCTAATCCAATGAACTCGAGTTAGTTATCGCTTGTAATTGTATCGTTCTGAGGTGGTAGAGCTTGTTTGATTGTGTTTGGCCTTAGGTACTTGAAGGAGGATAAACCACATGGCTCGGCAGGAGGAATTTATTACTTCAGAGATATTATCTTGGAAGACAGCCCGGTTTGTAATCTTTGCTCTGTCTGTTACTCATGTCCTGTCCTGTTGTATGGAGTTGTAGGACCGTCTTAGCACTTCTCAGTCTGCGAGGAATGAACTTCTTTGTGTATAATTGTCAGCTAAACTACTAAGTTTGATCTTTAAGATCTTAGATTATGTATTTAGTTCCTGTAATTTTTCTAAAATCTAATATGCAACTTTCAATTTTGTGTCTAACAAGTTCCTACTATTAGTTTATGTGACATTTACAAAGTTCGATCTTGTGGTGATATGTCAAACATAATCTTTATCAATGAGAATATGTTAGATACAAAATTAGAAAATTTAGGAAATCGTAGCCATCATGGGTTCGCCAAATGGTCATAAGAGCCTTAGAAAAATAAGAGGGAATGAGTTGAGTTTATGGTGGCCTTCTATCTATGATTTAATATCCTACACAAATCAATTAAATATTTAGAAACTTATTAGAAAATTTCTAAATAACATAAACTAAATAGACGCAACCAATTTCACGGTATAGATGCATTTGACCTCCCCTCTATGCTCTATGTTAATGATTATGATTCCTCTGGCATTATGACATTTTCTACTGCGATTTAAGTTCTCACGTGTTTGGTTATGTTTTGCAGTCATACATTTTTCTATTAAATTGTGATGTTTGCTGCAATTTTCCACTTCCAGACATGCTTGGTGAGTTTCATAACTTGTAATCTTTTGTAGGAACCGATTTTTTCTCCTCTCCTGTTTACTTGAGTATTCATAGTAAAGTGGTGTTCTTATTTTCTACCCTACAGAGGCACATAAGAGATACGGTGGGATGGGAACTATATTAGTAAACAAGGTCGGTACATGATTTATGGCTTTCAAAAGAACATGTTATGAAGCTAAAAAGAAAACATGCTGTAACATTATATTTATTTTAGTGCAGTGAATGTTGGATTTATGCTCGTATTTGACTCCCCGTACAGGTTTCTGCCGAATCTGCTAATCAGTTTGGTGCACTGGTTGCTGATCCGGTCACAAATGAGCTGTTGCATTACACAGAGAAACCTGAAACTTTTGTACGATGTGCTGCGTTTTTTTTTTTTAAAGTTTATCAAACCTAATCAGTTGTCCAAGTTCTTCAATACCTATGTTCTTAAAGACTGATTTTTCATTAATTGCAGGTGAGTGATTTAATAAACTGTGGTGTATATGTATTTACCTCGGAAATTTTTGGTGTCATTCAAGATGTCTCGATTCATCGGGAAGGCAGAGGTTGTAGCAGTGTAAACTGATGCCATACTTTTTTAACTTTATTTTAACTCTTGTATTTACAAAATTTTGCATAATACATATAGTTTCCCCAATATTTTTTAGAATGCTAAATATCGAGTATCAATTATTTTTATTCATTGCAGCAAATCTACGACGTGTCTCCAGCTTTGAAGCTCTACAATCTGCGACAAGGTTAGCTACTCACCACGTCATCTGTTTTTGCCTACAAATTTTGAAAATCTCTCAATGTTATACAAAAGTGCAATACCCAATATGCACATTGTTAGATGTTTTAAAAAAAATTGTTTGATTTGGGTGTCAATGATCAGTTTCATGTTTATAAACTCTTACTAGTTAGATTTTGAGTACATGAGTTAGCTTTTTAATTATAATTCTCTTCGATAGTTTCTTAACAGATCTTGCTTTTGTAACCTTTTCTTTTCCATTATATTTCTTTCAACAGGAACCTGCCAACAGACTTTGTGAGATTAGATCAAGATATTTTATCCCCCCTTGCTGGAAAGAAACGCTTATATACATATGAGACCATGGAATTTTGGGAACAAATCAAGACTCCAGGGTAGAGTAACCACTTTGGCATTCATCGTCTCCCGACCTTTCGGGCCTTTTCTCTGTTGTAGTTATTTGTAAATTATTATATTATTCCAAGCCTTCTGAATCTTTATTAACATTGCAGGATGTCTTTGAAGTGTTCGGGCCTTTATCTTGCTCAGTTTCAATTAACCTCTCCCCATCTTTTGGCTGGTGGAAATGGTACCAGGACTGCTACTATTATTGGCGATGTCTACATACATCCATCAGCAAAAGTACATCCCACTGCAAAGGTAATTTCTTCTCAATCAATAAGCTTATCCATATATATATATGTATATTTTTTTTTTCTTTTTACTTTGCTAGTTCAATTTTAGTTCCAAAATTCACTATTACACTTATCGTCTGTTTATTTGGTCTTCTCATCTCATCCTTAGTCAGTTTTTCTTACAACTCTTGTTTCCGAAACCGTTGGCATCGCCTTGGTGCGCTTCTACAAAAAACCAAATTAGGGTGCCTCCCTACAGAAGCAAGGCATTTTAACTAAGGCGCACATGCCCTAGTGCATTTTGGCTGAATTTAAAGAATTTATTGAGAAATTAAAAATATCCTTTTAAAACCTTGTTTTCTCTAAAGAATCTTTCAAAAGACCTCTAATTCTTTTTTAAAAAAACTTTTTCATTAACTCTTGTATGTATTAAAAAAGATCATCTCAATTTTTCTATTGTATGCCTTGGGAATTTTCTTTTGTTGCCTCAGGCTTAAGCCACTGAGGACTATTTTAATTTAAACAACATTGCTTGTATCTAATAAATGTAATTTGATTTCTTATTGGTGTATTTTCACAGCAATTCTAGTAAGAAAATTATCATAATTATAACTAATTTATTGGCCATACTATTGCATTATAATTAACCTCGTACTTTCATGGAACTTCACACTATTTCTCAGTTCTTCTATTAAAGAAGTTATTTAATATGGCTGAATGTTGCCGCACTTATACACTATTAAATGTTACGTAAGGAAGTTAAAAGAATATATATCTTTTCTACATCTTTAGGTAACTATATTGTGGTGGCTACCATGAATAAGTCTTGTTTATAACAGTAGTTTATCGGTCTTCTTTTGACCCACTCTTAACTGCCCTTCTGAACAGATTGGCCCCAATGTCTCTATTTCTGCTAATGTTCGCGTGGCTGCTGGTGTGAGGCTTATAAGTTGCATCATCTTGGATGATGTTGAAATTATGGTAATGAAACAATTTAGCTATCATGGATAACAATAATACGACATTTCTTTCACATTAAAATTAGAAAATCATGCCATTCTCTTTGACAGGAAAATGCTGTTGTCATAAATTCTATTGTTGGATGGAAGTCATCAATCGGGAAATGGTCACGTGTCCAGGCAAGTGCACTAAACTTAATACTATCCTGTTCTTATGTTTTTAGTCTACTTTGGGTTCTATAGATGGTTAATCTGAATATTAAACAATGAAAGTAGGGCCTTTGAGTCGATGAACAGTTCCCTTTATCTGTAGCTTGTCTACTTTTATTTATTTTCCAGATCTTGTTGGCTTCATTTGGACCCTGCAACTTCTTCATCCATTTGGTGAATCTTTTTATAGTTCTTTTAGCCTCATTAAGAGGATCTGTGATTTGAATAGAATTATCTTCATTTTTCCTAAAAACTAGATCATTTATAAGAACACGTTAAAAGAAAACAAGAAAAGATAGCCAAAAAATAATGTTCCACTCGTTAAGCCTCGATCAAAAGATTAGAGGTTTGAATCCTTTCATTCAAAAGAAAAAAGAATTTAGTGCTTTTAAACTCGAAGGCTGAGTTGTGTACGGAACTTATTTGGTTCAGGCGAATGGGGACTACAATGATAAGCTTGGAATTACAATCCTCGGTACGTATCCTCGACTTGTTGTACTTCTATTTTCTTACTAATTTTTTCTCACTAAGAGCTCGGTTTATGGACAAGAAAAAATTGGTATCCAACTGAGGCTTGTGGATTTGAAATTAAAGTGGGCAATAAGGAAATTTTGGTGTGTTTTACAGGAGAAGCTGTGATTGTTGAAGACGAAGTTGTGGTTACAAACAGCATAGTCCTCCCAAATAAAACCCTCAACCTTAGCGTACTTGAGGAGATTATTTTATAACCCATTCCTTTTTACACTATTCACCATTCTCTTCTCTTTCTCTGTACTAAAATTACAAGCAATTTTGCCACTCATGAGTCTGATTTCAGGCCACTGGTTCATTAGTTTCTTAACCTCCAGAATTTCAATTTGCCATATATATTGAGTTCAATCCTATATATTATTGCAAGATGTTTTGATATCAATATCAGTGACTGCCAATTTGCCTCTTTTTTTCATATGATTTTAAGCCTTTTTTCTCTCTCTCTCTCTCTCTCTCTATTTTTGTATGCAGAGTGGTTTCTTTCCAGATCATTCTCCATACACCTTGACTTCATTTATTTATTTTAATCATATCGATCAGAATATCTATGTTGTTAAATATACTATATAATTGGTCACTATATGTACATTATATATATATATATCGTGGTCCTATATACATTATATATTCCAACGGTTTAAGCACACTACTGGTAGATATTATCCTATTTGGTCTCCTTTATTATCCTATTTAGACTCCTTTTTGAGTTTTTCCTCAAAATTTTTAAAATGGAAGTTTCCACGTATATAGTATACGTTTCCACGTATATAGTATACATTTTTGTGACGGTTAAAATAAAAATTACACTAACTTTCTTAGAGTTTCTAAGTATCTTTAAAAAGTCATGTCTTTTATATTGATTTTGATCGTAAATAAATATTTAAAAGAGACTATATAGTAGTCAAAAGTAGGAAGTGTGTCTCACTTTCTCTTTCAAATATTGGGACATGAATTTGTCTCTTTTTTTTTCATTCAAGAAATATGGAAATGAAGAATTAAAACTTTGAACGGTTAAAATTACAATATATTATGGTTTATACATTCAATTATGCTCGGATACATAGATTTATAGTAGATTTACGACACAAATTTATGATACCACAATACATAGATAATCCGGAAACAGTTTCCAAGGCTGTCTTGAGGTGGAGGGGAACTAAAAAGTAAAAAGGTTAAAAACTTGATCCAATCCCCATGAACTATGTGGAACTTTTCTACGTTCTAACCTCATGGCTTAAAATCAAACCCATGTGCGAAACTGACTCAAACAATTAGTGCCATTTTTTATCTCAATTCCATTTTCACCAAGTGAATCAGGCCTGAAAAATAATTCTCTTTAGTTTTCCTCCGAAATTACAAGAAAAAAATAAGAATCCATTGGGTCAAAGTTAAACAGTTGAATCAACTTCGACTTAATCCCATGGAGATTGTAGAAGAATCCAAAAATTGTAACTCACGAAACCATGTTGTAGTTCCGATCATTACTTTCAAACTAATCTGCTGCTATCTATTGCTAAACACCATCATCATCCAAATGTGCAGTTTTGAAAAGAGGGTAAACCAAAAATATGTAGTTCAATGATTCCAATCAACTTACCTTCCAGAGAATGAAACCAGACAGTTCAATAAGATCGAAGAAGAAACCGTCATCGTCACCCGTCTCCAGAAATAGTCTGGCAAGCCAAGCCTCTGATTCTGGTATGTTTTACATGGCATTAGATAGATATCACGGCTTGATCGATGATCTCGGACTCAGGAATCTGTTCTTAATGGATGGATGCTCATTTGGAGGTTATCAGCATTGTTAAAACTACAAAAACTGGCATTTCTGCGTTTTATTAACGTGGCGTCAGTTCCAACTTGTAAGCTCTTACTTCCATGGGAGGGATATGCAGCTGCCCTTCATGAGCATCATCCCCCCCAGGCTGTAGTTCATCATTATATCCAAGCATTTCTGTGTCTTCGTGCAGCAGATTTAATGAAGTTGGCCGTGCGTTCGATACCACAAGCCCCTTGAACGTGTTGAATATATTGAAAGGCTCATCAGCAAACCTAGTACAGTTTGATCTGGCTGTCTTGCAGTATGATGAATCCCAGTGTCTCCTATGAAACATTAAGAGAAATGGTGGATCTTTCGGCGATTGCTGCGAGTATTTCAGAGGACGAGGAACCTTAAAGCTGACAATATGCAAGTCACATGGCAAAGGAGCTGCTAAAGGAGAGAAAGATCTTGGGGGTGGATGCACGGATGAAGACTGTGGTTTCTTGGAAATAAATGCGTGCAAGGGATAGTTCAAGCGAGCACCAATGCAGTGGGAAAGAAGAGAAGGGCTCAAAGGAGAGTAATTGGGAATAGGATTTACTATGGATGAAACATTAGACTCAACAAGGATATGGAAAACGACATTCATTGCATGATTATCTGTTATTCCTTGTCCTAAGCCACGTCCATCGTCCCTGAGCACACGACGGTCGAGCATAATCTCTAACCATCCATCTCCAAGGCTTGCCACACCTAGAGACTGCCTAGAATGGACAGAGAACCTTTGACCATTGGATCCTTGCATGAATGCTAAAGAAGGCATTGGATAATAGTTTCCCTGCAGCGGGATTTTATCGTACGACTCTCTTCGACTCATTTGAAAGCCATTCAAATCAGAATAAAATACCCTCTTGTTGTCAATATCTGTCTTGTATCTGACTATCAGCTCCCTGTCATCAAATTCCTTGCCAATTAGCTCTACATGATATTCCATCTCAACGAGGTGCTCCTGATTTGTATTGCCCCCACTGTATAAACGGGTGCTATGAGAGATGGGGGATTTCTTCCATCCTGTTTTTGGATGAGAGTAAACTTCCTGCATCAGAGCACCCTCGATGATCACGGTCAATCCACCTGCTTCAATGATAGATTTAGCAGCACCAGTTGGTTTGAATAGGTAAGCCCCACTACCCCAGCTCGAGTACACTGCAATTTCTTCATTTACTACACTTCGTGAACCATCTTTACTTATCTTATGCAACAAACCATGCTTGATATCGAATACGAGTGAATGGTGCTGGTTCTGGATTTCAACCACGTCGCCTTCAGCCATAGAGCATACATAAGGAGTAGGGCAAGGTAATGAGGTAGAAGTTGAGGAGAATTTCAGTTTGGCTGGTTTTGGCTTTTCACAATCAAATAATCCATTTGCTATATAATATGTTTGCAATCCCAAGGCAGGAACTGAAATTTTCCAGTGGATACGATGACTGCCAGTAAAAGGCTTAGCCTTATCATGTTGAAACTCAGGAGAAATCTGGCTTTGAAGACATGTCCAGTTCGAGTCCAATACAGTAATATCTGTCCTGTTGACAATAATCATTGCAACCTCTTCCCTTGTCTGCTCTAGAGGATTAAAAAACACCACAGATTGATAAGTTCCTTCTTGAAGATTGATTGCTTTATGTATAGGTTGGGAATCATATTTAGATCTCATCTGTTCCGGTTCAAACTGTGAAGGATTCTGATCGGATTTGTCGTGGCGAATTCCAAGTAGTACTTCCATTCCTTTAGACATGAAAATGTGCAGGTCTTGTAAAGAAGTATGCATCCGAACGCCATAATCGCGTACTACGTGATCTTTCGCAGTACCGGTGACACCATCATGATGCTGAAAAAGAGCCAAATTTCTTCTTGCAGCTGTTAACTTGTAAGAAAATCCAATAGGCAACTTCTCACATTGAGATCTCTGGCAAGGACCAAGCAATAAAGCTAATATCATTTCTGCAGCACGAAGTGTTCGCTCGAGTACACGATCAACCGCCTTAAAGAAAGGCCTAGATACATAATAGCCACTCCAATAGTCCTGCTGTCTATCAGCATAAGTGAAGAAATCACCTGACAAAGAGGGAAAACCACCAACCAGACTGGAGCCAATTTCACCGGGAAGAGAATAATTTATCTTTTCAGACTCATCACGAAGAGTTCGAAAGTAGTCTTCCAAGGTACCGAACTTTACCTCAGCATTTAAACTTGGATTGGAATTAATATAATCAAATAACAACTGATAGTTCTTAAACTGAACCTCGGCTTCAGCAGTGCTAACGTATCGAAAATCATCACCAAGAGGAATGAGAAGGGTATTTGTCCTAAATAGCACTGATTTCTTTCGATACTGATCAAGTAACATCATTGCCCTCTCTTGAACATTTTCCTTGTTGATCTCAACAGGATCTTGTCTCCAGGGACATAGTTCATAAAAAGAACCACGTGATCGGGCAAAATCAAATTGACAACAAATGGCCGGCTCTGGTCCACAAGTATGTGGAATATCGTAAGAATAAAAAGGCATCATGTGCACAAAAATGTCAGTAGTTTCTTCAGCATCCCAGCTCTGTCTCCAAGCGAATTCTAGATTTTTGTGCAGAGCAAGTTCCTTTTTCAGCTCATAATGGGTCCTCTGTATTAGCATGTTCTCAAAGCCCATGCGACGAAGAAGATATGCCATTGTGGGTGAATAACCAAATGGATCGATTGCCCAAGAGTTCTTCGGAACAACGCCAATGGTCTCATTCAACCACATATTCCCCTCTGCCATCTGGTTTCAATGAAGGTAATTCAGTAAAAGTAATGGAAATAGCAAGCATACTAGTTGGAATATAAGCGCCCCTTTTTTATGATAAAAGAAGACAAAAGCTTGTTGTTCCTCAATGTAAATGCTACCTCAATTAGCAAGAATATGTGAACATTCAAAGATTCATAAGCTGTAAGATTTAAGAACTCTCACTCTCCCCACACCCCACAAAGAAAAAGATAAATTCCCATTCATTGACATTCTGTCCTCTTTCTGAGAAAAGTAACATCTACTTCTTGAATGAAAAAGATAATACGTCTTGATTAGAGGATCCTATGTTCTATCCTTGTCATTTTGATTTACAGCAAGTAAACCAGAGTTTGGGGCTTAAAAATAAAGCACGACAACTTGAATATGGTGTTCACTACTTCGTAGATAAATCGTAATTCATCATGATACACAAAAAACAGAGAATTATTTCATACATAATAGTATTCAAGATAAATTACACATATAATGGTGATTAAATTATATACAATAAACAAGTTATGTCGATTATGTCGATTAATCGCACAATTAGCAAAGAATTCTGATTAGAAGTCAAATATAAGAACAATGTACAGTTGTATTATCTAAGAAGAAAATTTTACTTTACCTGCTCAATTATAGAAAAATAATGTGAATTGGCCTGCAAAGGAAAGGGACTGGCATGTCAATTTTCCAAACAATAAACCAGATGGTAATTTCTATATATATAAAATAGATTGTAACTTAGCAGATTCCTAATCTAAGAAGTTTATATAAGTATGGTAAAGCAGAAGATAAAAATGAATAATGGCGCACCAAAAAGCAATAAAATCTTTCCAATGAATGGCAAGAAACATGTAGCACAAACCTGTTTATATTATAACTTCTCTGTTATAAAATGCAATCCAGAGGCGTTTAGTAATTATAAGCTTAATGAAAACTTAAACATCTAGAGCAACATCTGAAGGGATTCAATTTAACTTCAATCCTACAACAAAAATGCCATCCCGATTGACTACTCCTTACACATTTGTGTTTTGCTTTGGTGTTCAGATATTGATGTGTGTTTTGTTTTGGTGTTCAGATATTGATCCGCTTGCTCCGAGATGACCTAGCCCAATAGGAAAACTATGTGATTGAATAAATCTTCCTCTACCTGTTACAGGTCGAGGACCCCTTCTCCTTCCCCTTCTTCAAACTCCGATTCGTATTGTTCATAGAGAAATCGCTGATCAACGATAGAACAAGATCCATTGTGTATCATATCTAAAGGATTCCTGTGTTCAGGCCGAAGAAGGAATGTCACTTGATCATTATCAAATCGATTGCATTCTTTTTCTATTCGTGAGGATCCCAACAAAGCGTCTTCTACTTCTAATAGGCCATGAACTAGATCAGAATCATTGTCAATGAGCCATGAGAAGTGATCCCATTTTTTCATCGGGTCCGGATAGAGACCAAAGGTCTTGAATGACCGGTTCATCAAAACAACTCTCACAAGATAAAAGAAGTATGTTCAGAAAAATGAATTTAAGGGAAATTTTACTAGAAAGTCCCTGTTACCAAGCAGTAAACAGAATTTTCCGGATCAATGTAATAAAAAGTATTGAATCCATGCAGCACTAGAATACTCACACTTGCTGTTCAACGGACCAAAAGACCTGAAACAAGCAAGTGAGCATATTACCTCATCGTTCATCACCCATCCACCTCCCACGATTTCTAGCTGCCCATTTTTAACTAAAGCAACAAACGATTCTCTTTTCTCGTCTGAAGCATCCCTCCACCATTTCTCCAGATAAGACATCTCTTCCCATATAAACTTCCGCCGAGAGTCCTATACATCAAAGAACAGGAAATGTTAAAACTCTCATTCAGCTGCCAATCAGTATATGCTTTTCTTCTAATTAATGAACTAAACAACAGGGTAACCTACAATCACTCGAGTTAGGGATGCCTTCACCAATGAACTTTTCTTAAGTTGACATGCGTTATATACAAAGGTGCTGTAATTTGATTTATGTCTATCTATTTTGTTAACATAAGAAACCATTTCTACTAAAAAGGCATAAGAAACAATTAAATTGATAGCATATGAGAATGCATAATTAGATAGGAATAAAACCAAAGAGTTACAAAATGGATATCAACAAAAAGGTCTAAATTGTTTTGGAATATTCTAAACCTCCATCATCTAAACCTCTAAATTGTAGCATTCATTTTGGAATGTTCTTCATCCCCCACTTTCTCGATCATTTTCTTTTTAGTTTCTGCCAGGTTAAGTTTCAGGAAAGCAAGGTCATGAAATCAATCCACCACTCAACCTAGAGTTTGATCTTGATCTGAAATGACGCTACGGGACATAATATATTAAACGACTACACCAATTCTAAGGATCCATAGCCTTAATTGCGGATCCAGCACAACAACAAAAATGTTTACGTTGTTTTGTCTTAGATTTTTATTTCAATGTTGAATTTTGTATATCTAGCAAAACGATATACAATAGTATCTTTGTATCGTATTCGGCTCAATCCTTTTAGTAAAAGATTGGGCCGAGTTTTGTTTAATTGAAAGTTAATTAAAAGAACGAAGAGTAATTACTCGATGACAAAGTATCTACTGCCAAATTCGAGAACCACCTCCCGCTTCCAACACCAAATTATATAGAATTAAGTTCTTCAACATAGCAACTTATTGCCACAAACTTCTTAGGCAGCAGGGTTATCTTCTTTCTTAATTGTGAAGATTTAAACCATCCCGGTCATGGGAGACAAGCTACCAGTTGATCTAATGAAATCCTCCCTCCATATTTGCATCTACCCATAAGAAAACCTCCATGGCTATCATCTATGTTCTTTGTTATCACATAAGGGTGGCCATAAACATGAAGAGGAAATAAGTAAAAGAGGTTTCCTGGGAATGCAGGAACCAGGATTTTACATCATTCTCTAGATATCATGATGTTTTCCCAAAATTACTAAGGCAGATCATAGTTTTCTCCAAAAAAATCAAACTAGAAACTTCAATTTTTAGGGTTATACTGTTGTCAATGGCGATTTTCTTTCAAAGAAAACGCCAAAATCCAAAAAATCAGTCAAAGAAAACGCCAAAAACCATCATTGCCACACTGATTCAATAGGGACCCTCAAGAAAGAAGATAACAAAGGCAGAAGAATATGAAGAACTATTGACGAAGACGTTAAAACTTATAGATTCACCTGTGAAAGCGCTTCAACAATGGTGTCAAGAATATGACGAGTCTGCTTCTCGTAGTACTCGTCCACAGTTAGCAGCCAACCTGGATCGTTATGAGAATGAGGCACCACGAGAACCTTCAATTTCTCTGAATCCCACTCGTCTCCTTCGTAGGCCACTCTCCATCCTTGTTTCCAAGGACCGCCATCGACGTCAAGAAACTCAATCTGGTCGTACAATTCCTTGGTCGTAATATCCACATTAGAACTCAAAACCTCGCTGTTCCGATTCTCGATCACGATCGGCTTCCGCGGCCTATGCGATTTGAAAGGAGACGCAATCGGCTTCGGAACGCCGTAACGGAGAAGAACAATGAAGAAAAAGAAGAATGAGATCAAAATGCCAATGGTGAAGAAATTAGCAAAAATGAAGTCACGAACAGCCAGCCTCCGGCGAAACTTCCGGTTGTGCTTCGATTTAGCATTAGGTGAAACAGCGGAAAACGGAAGAATCGAACTGCCCCAACCTCCACGACGGCCACCGCCGCCGGTGAACGATGAGAAAGGCATTCTAGCTAATTCCTTACAGTCACAAGAATCAGAAACTCAAGCTCCGGCTTCGATTTCATTCAACTGAACAAGCTGAAGAAATGGATCCGCATTGATTGAAATTCAGCAACGACCAACATTTCATCATGAAAAATCAACCGAGCCAACATCTCAACCGTCAAGATTCAATACAGGAGAATTTCGAAATCGTTCGATCTCCGATTTTCGGGTCCAAACAGTGAGCAAGTGGCTCTCCCAACAATTCTGAGACCGTAGAAAAATACAAATTTCTTTCAGAAATCTCAGCAAAAACTGTTCATATGTTAAATGTTAACTAATTTTCGGGGGAATCTTGTAAGTGATTAAACAAACAATTATCCACTAAACAACAACATTAATTTAACCATTGTGACAAAATATCACTCATTTTTATTTTAAAACAAATCATTAATGGAAGCTTTATATTTTAAAACTGTTCATCTTCATTATGTTTGTAATTAATTATTATTATTATTATTATTATTATTTTGTTTCCTCTATTTATTTATTTAAATATCAATTTAACTTTTTTTTTTAATTTCTTAATTTTTTATGATAAATATTGATTAATTTTCAATTATATAGGTAATTCTTCAACAAATCTTCGTTGGTTAATTTCTTAAAAAAATCAATTTCAAGACAAAATTTTAAAACCTTTTAAATATAGAAACAAAATAATATTACTTTCCAAATAATATAATTATCCATATATATATATATATATAATTCAAACTTATCCAAATCATTAAAAATAAAACTATATTATTTTTATTATATTTAAAACTTAAAATAATAAAGAATATAAATGGAGGGAACAACGAAAGATGAGGACATGGATACATTCTTTTCTATTTTTATATTTAAATATCATAAAATATCGAATGTCATGTATTTTTTATTTTAATATTTCTAATATATATTATTATTCTAATAATATATTAATTTATAATAATATTTCTTTTTTAAAATATCAATTTGAATAGTTTAAATTAAATATATATTTTTTTCATTTACTTAAATTTCTTAAATGAACCTTTCAAAAAAAATTAACTAAATTTACCATTTAGTTTTACTTGAACTAGTCACGAGACTTTATAGATTAAGTTAGGGGACGCCAGATCTTACCTTAAGCCATATACTGATTTTTTTTTTAATAAATTTAGTTTCTAAGAATTGGTTATTTTTGTGTTTGTATACGAAGAGAATTTGAGTTTGAGTTTGAGTTGGGGAATGCATTCGAGTCAATTGAAGTGTGGGAATTTGAACCGAAAAGACATAGTAGAAGAGACAAGTGAACTAGAAAGGATGGGACTGATATCAAAGTTTATGACATTAATACCACTTGTTGTTATTGTCGGTGTCTAATGCTACCGCGAGTGGTCAACCCGATGCTACTGGCGGTGTTTTCGATGTTACGACATTCGATGCCAAACCTAATGCTGATATTACTCAAGTACGTGTACATTTGTTTGAGTTGATAAACCAAATTTTCATTTAGTACAAAATTAAAGTTTGGTTCCAAAAGGAATTTATCAATTAGGTGAATCCAGACTCGAAGGTCCATGTAAAAATCCTATTGAGCTTCGAGTTGAAGGAACAATACAAGCTTTTTCTACCGACACGGAAGGAGATGGGTTGCTTGTTATGGAATATGTTGATCGTTGGGAAAAGAATGATTCCCACCTAAAGAAAATATGCAAAAAGCTTCCTATAGTAAATGCTCGTACTAATTTAATTATAAAAAGAACTCATAATTTGAGTTAGTTCTAACGTGGGGTGTTTTTTGTTTGTTTGTTTAAAATGAGCCGAATTTGAAGTTCAACGTTTTGGGCTGCAAGAATCTTACCTTCCATCACCTAACAATTACTGCACCAAACCATAGTCCCAACACTGATGGAATTGACTTAGGTAATTCAGAAGAAATTAGCATTATCAATACCGTAATCGCAACGAGAGATGATCGTATATCTGTAGGATATAGTAACAAACAAATAACTATTAGTGATGTTACTTGCGGATCGGGACATGACATTAACATAGGCAACTTGGGCAAGTAAGTGGTAGGAGTTAGAGTGAAGAAATGCAAATTAATCAGTACTACAAATGGTGGTCAGGATCAAAACATGGTCAAATTATGCTGTGTCATTCTGAGCCTCAGACATGCATTTTGAAGATATTGAAATGGTTAATGTTACTAACCGTATCTTCATAGATCAAAAATATTGTCCATGGAATCAATGCAACCGAAAGGTATGTATTAATGTTTCTTATCTTTTAAAAAAATATTAATTAATGTTTATTTTGATTAGCAAAGTTAGTTTCAAGAAAATAGGGAGCACATCTGCTACTCCAGTTGTAGTCAAGCTTGTTTGCAGTAAAAGTAATCCATGTGAGGACGTGGAAGTTGCTGATATTGACCTCACTTGTGGAACCGAAGGGCCAGTTGTGTCTAAGCATGCAAATGTGAAACCGACCATTTCTGAAAAGCAAAATCCTCCCATCTGTGCTGAACCAGCGCCAATTGAGACCACTCCATCAACTAATTGAATAACGTTTTAACGCCGACAAATGTTTCAAACCATGATGTCGGGCATGTTTTCAATAATTGTTAAATTATGGATTTTATTTAAAATTATTCAAGATTACTCAAAACTAAATTAAATTTAAAATCTTTTCCATAGACGAACTCGTTTGACAATTGAAACAGAATTGAGTGACATCTAGTAGTTGTACCCAGTTCTTCTGACGAGCGTCGACGAAGTGACGTAAGTATTCTTCGAGCGAGCAATTGAACCGTTATGTCTGTTCATCGATTTGGAGAAAAGTTAGGGACTTACATTGCTTTGAAGGAGGAGGAGATCATGAGTTTAGTATCATACTATCTGTGGAGGCTCGAAAATTACAAATAGAAAGTAATTAATTTTAAAATTTATGTCTAATAAATAATTTAAAAAGATAGCATTATAGATTTATGAATACACCATTAAATTTTCAAAATCTATTATATAAAATATAAAATATAAAATTTATAATTTAATTCAAAATAAACTATCATTGGAATTAACTTAAAAGTCGAGAGGATAAAGGGAGAAGTACTTTGGATCTGATTCAGCCTCCATTGATCATTGCCTTGTTGAAAATGTCAGAGCGTATGTTGAACACAACTCTCTATGGTAAACACTCACACACTTTATCAAAGACCAATCGAGAAGACTTGGGATAATGAACTAAGTAGGGTGGAAGGTATTTATTCTCGTAGTCAATTTATTCTTAAAATTTTTTTTTTTTTTCTGAAATTTCAAAATCATTTTTCTAAATTTATTTCTAAAATCCTAAATATAATTAGTCAGGTTGGGCTTAACCCTATTGGGCGTGATGATATTTTAACAGCTTATTGGTAGAAAAGCTTCAATGAAGATCGACCCGAGAAACTTCGACAATGTGGAGTAACGGAGATGAGATGCCCCATTATACTCTCTCTGGTCAAAATGATAGTTCTTCTTCTACGATTCCACGCTTTAGGTTTGGACTTGAACAATTTAATGCGAGACCCTTGAGACCCTTGAGAGAGCGAAGAATTATGTATCGATGTATCAATTTGTGTTACGGTGTTAGATGATTTCGACTTATTCATGCAATTTATCGGGGAACGGAACTAATGTTCATAATTATTGCTCTAATTGTATTTTATGCTTGTTGTCTTGAAATCAAGTCCATTTTATCGTGAGATTATGTAATCAACTCCTCGAGTCTCTAAAATGGTAGATGTATTCAATCTACTACAAAAGTCATTCTCACCGATGCAAATCAAATGATATTTTTTAGGTAGTCCACTTGGGTTATAAAAGTTTCAAAAGTTTGTTTCATTGTTTTAAAAATAACCTTAAACTTTCCAAAGTTTAAAAAATACCCTTAAACTTTTAAAAATTTCGATAATACCCTTCGACTTAAAGTTAAAAAATACTGGTTAATTTTGGATAGATCCGTCAATATTTTATTTCAAAATTAACATTAAACTTTTAAAAAGATTTCAAAAATACTTATTAGCTTTGAAAAAGATTCGAAAAGTTTCTTAATAAAACTTTTTAAAAATCTTCGGAACTTGACTTTTAAACTTTTTTGTAAAAAAAAAATAAAAGATACCGTTACCATTAACATCACATTTAAAAAATGTTCATAAACTTTTAATATCATTAAAAAGTTTAGAAATAATCTATGAGATGTCGAAAACCATTTTCACGTACCTTTGACAATAAAAAATTTTTAAATTTTTTTTTTATAAAGGTAAAAAATGTTAACCTATTTTTAAAATTTTAAAGTATATTAAACTGTTTTAACAGACTTTTATAAACTATTTTTACAGACTTTTATAAACGATTTTAGTAAAAATAAAAAAATAAAAAAATAAAGTTCCGTTGATACACTAAAAGTTTAAAAAGTATGTTTTTTTTTTTTTGTTTAAGAGTGTTTTTGAAACAAATTACAAAATTCATAAATATTTTTATTAATTTAATCGGGTTAAAATATATTTTACAACCATCAAACACTTTATTTTAAAACAGTTTCAAATATTTCAAATTTCGTTAGTATTTTAATTTTTTTTTTAAATATTAAAAAAAATACCATTTTATTAATATCTTTAAATTTTTATAAAAAAAATTTAAATTACTGCCATTAGTATATTAATTAAAGCGATTAATATTGTGTTTTTAAAGATACCCATAAATTTTTTTAAAAATAGTAAAAATTGTTACCATAAACTAAAATTGTTTATCTATAATGTAGCAATCTCAAAAGGTTAAATTAAAAAAATATATATCCCGTGTATACGTTATTTCAAAATATCTCTAAGTTTTCAAAATTTTCAATAATACTCTCGGACTTTAAAAAAAAAAAAAAAAAACTCTTGAATTTTCAGAAGTTTCATTAATATTACTTAAATTTAAAAAAAAATTAAAAATGTTGTTAAATTTTAAAAAGTTTTATTATCCTTAAATTATTTTGAAAATTAAAAAATATTTACGTTTAAAAGTTTATTAAATTTTTGGTTCAACAAATTTTCATTTTTTAATAACCTCTTTTTTTTTTTCTTTTAAGAAAATTTAAAAATAATTTTTAAATAAAATACTAATAATTTTTATTATTTTTTAATTTAAACATTCTTAAAAAAATGTTTTTGAAAATTTAGGATTTTTATTAAAAATAATATTTTTATTAATTTAACACATTCAATGAAAAAAAAAAAAGGGTTGAAAAAGGAAAAGGAAAACCGTCCAATTGCTGACCGGTTGTCTTGTTTGCGTCAGTATCTGATATATTGCGAGGTCAGCCGCTTGCAACCAGAACACTCCACGAGGAAGCGGACCTCAACAAGCAGATCGGCGGCCGAACTCTGGTTCTGCCCCGGCGATTTTTTTTACTCGGGGCTCTACTATCCGACTATCTCTACGGTAATTCAAATCCCATGTTCTTCCGATTAATGCTGAATTTTGCTCTATGCTGTTTGATTTATCATCTGTTGCCAATTTCCAGATCTGCTTCTATTTTGATTTCCGCTGCTTGTAGAACCTTTGAGCCTGTTCATTTCGTTAACACTTTAGCTTAAATCGAGTGATTCTGTCTCTATCCATGTCAATAATGTTCGATCTATAAATGAATCTGTGTTCTGAGCGAGCGCATGAGGCTTTTGTTATTGTTTGTGTGTAAATATGTCACCAACGCATGAGGCTTTTGCAACAAAGTGCTGGACATTTCATCTTTAGTATTTGCTTGCAAGCATCATTCATCATTCATCATTTGAGTTGTTTTCGCTAGATCTGCAGTAGCCACTGTTAACAAGCGAACTTAAAAATGAAGAATGGGTAAAGAAGCGCCTCTTA
The DNA here is from genome assembly GCF_002738365.1 of Cucurbita moschata. Lineage (NCBI taxonomy): Eukaryota > Viridiplantae > Streptophyta > Magnoliopsida > Cucurbitales > Cucurbitaceae > Cucurbita > Cucurbita moschata. The sequence continues at coordinate 6,032,962 of NW_019268519.1, read as the reverse complement.
ATTGGTTGTTTCGGACTCTATGGATGTGATTATTGATTATGTTGGCTTTTCTTTTTTATTGATGGAACCTTCCTTCTAATTTATTTCCTGAAGTTGAATCGATTTTGCATAGTTTTTTTATATAAATTCTTTTTCTATCATAGATAAACATATAAGGATACTTTCTAGAGGTTGGAGGAGAAGGGTAAAAGGAATTAATAGAGTGAAACGAAATCCTGTACAATGTCTTCACACAAGATTGAAACTGGCCACCAAGATATGGTTCATGATGTACAAATGGATTACTATGGAAAACGCATAGCAACAGCTTCCTCTGATTTTACCATTAAAATTATTAGTGTTAGCAAAAACTCTGATTCACAACTCTTAGCCTCATTGAGTGGTCATAAAGGCCCAGTTTGGCAAGTTGCTTGGGCACACCCAAAGTTTGGTTCATTGTTAGCTTCCAGCTCTTACGATGGTCAAGTGATAATATGGAAGGAAGGAAATCAAAATCAATGGGTACAGGCTCATGTTTTCAATGCACATAAGTCTTCGGTGAACTCCATTGCCTGGGCACCCCATGAACTTGGCCTCTGCTTGGCCTGTGGATCATCTGATGGGAGTATATCAGTCTTTATTGCTCGATCTGATGGTGGCTGGGACAATAATCAAATTGAACAAGCCCACTCTGTTGGAGTAACCTCAGTTTCATGGGGCCCTACGACGGCTCCAGGTTCCTTAATTGGATCCAGTTCAGTGGACCCTGTTTGGAAGCTAGCTTCTGGGGGTTTCGATAGTACGGTGAAAGTGTGGACGCTAAAAGATGGAAGCTGGAGGAGGGACTCCTCCCCTGCCCTTCAGATGCACACTGATTGGGTAAGGGACGTGGCTTGGTCGCCAAACCTAGGCCTTCAAAAATCCACCATAGCAAGTGGTTCCCAGGATGGGACAGTGATTATTTGGTCTGTTGCAAAGGAAGGAGGGAAATGGGAAGGCATAGTGATGAATGATTTTAAGACTCCAATCTGGAAGGTTTCATGGTCATTGACCGGAGACTTATTGGCTGTTGCTGATGGGAATAACACTGTTACATTGTGGAAAGAAGCAGTCGATGGTAAATGGCAGCAAGTTACTAAAGTTGAGCCTTAGGTTATTCATTGTTAGTCTCTATCTTTTCATTATGTTATTCGTCTTGTCTGGAGCATGTTGTTCAATATTGTTAAACAATTTCCTGTATTTAGTTCACAGTCCTTGTACTATCATTGCGTGTTTACATAACTTCTTAATCAGATTTTGGTGGTGAGCATGAGTAATATTTTCTGGTTTTATTAAATATTCTCTGGTTCTGGCTTTCCTTTTCATTGATCGACGGGTAGAATTGTATTCTGTTGCCTATACCTTTAAAGGAATAATGAAAAGCAATCAAACTTCTGTTTAGAAAAGGTGGCCTAGAGTTAAATCACCCCTAGTCCCAAAGCTTAAGTAGGTAGGTTAGGTTCATCTAATATTTTTGTAGATTCTTAGCACTCCAAAGACTTGGAAGTTAGCAGAAGCTTAAGCTTAAGCTTATAGGTTAAATTTATGTGTAGCTTGTTGATAAATTTGCAAGACATAATGAATTATTGCTTTTCATATGCGTCATGCTGACTCTATTTGAGTTCTACATTAAACTTAATATTGCTCTTATCTCCAGAGGGCCTTTGGGATTTTATGATTTCAAATTGTACAATTATCTTCATTGGGATTTGGTCTCTTGTAGGGAAATCAATTGTGAGATCCCACATCAATTAGAAAGAGGAATGAGTGCTAGCGAGGACACTGAGCCTTGAACGGGGGTTGATTGTGAGATCCCACATCAATTGGCGAGGGGAACGAGTGTCAGCGAGAGGTCGTTGGACACCGAAGGGGGGTGGATTGTGAGATCCCACATCGGTTGGAGAGGGGAATGAAGCATTTTTTATAAGGGTGTGGAAACCTCTCCGTAGCAGTATTTTAAAAACCTTGAGGGTAAGCTTTAAAAGGACAATATCTCCTAGCGGTGGACTTGGGCTGTTACATTAACAAGGATATAAATACATCCTCTTCTAAACTAGGTGAATTATACGCACCGCATGTTCTAAAGTTCAAATGAAAATGAAATCTTCAGCATTTTTCCATCCAGGATTGAATATTAGGAGTTTTATACACCAAACATATGATCTTCTAGTTCTAACCTGTAGAGGCTAATATGTGTGCTGTAGATAGTCTATATATTCAAGTGCTTTTGGTGTTTGTGTGTGTAAGAAGTGTTGAAGTTTGGGGTATAAGTTGATTATTTGATGGGAATGTACTCGTGGTATGTTCAGCTATTCTGGCTTCAAGTGGCTCAAATTTAGAATGAGAATACTTTGAAGAACAGAGAGGCTGGAATTTCATATACTCTTAACACACCAGAAGGATATGCTTCAAAAATTTGAATCGGCTTGATGCTTCACGTTGTAAGATCCTGAATCACATGATTACCCCTGTTGGTGCATGTATTGAGAAAAGCCGACTATTCTAACGAGGCAACCACCCGACCCTATTACTTTTAGTTGGTAGATAACTTGTAAGATATTAAATTTCTTTGTAGGCCGCTGCAATGACTCAAACTTATTCTCTCTAAGCCTGCTAGCCAACCTAGGGTGGCTACCTTATAATAAGACCGTTCATAGTATATGTTTTTTTTTTTTATTTATTTATGGTTATGAGATGGTGTAATGTAGCGGTTAAGAATGTCTCTAACTCCATTTTAATCTTCATTCGTACGAAATTCCTAAATAAATTTTGTGACACGAAATTCCTTAGAATTAGACTTTCTAGAATTATTCCCTCTTTTGTTTGTTTTTTTTTTCTTTTCTTAATTTCAATTGAATCAAATAATTTTTTCAATAAACTTTCGGGTTTGTTAACTTTTCATAGAAAATCCATTAATTTTTAATTAAATAGTTAATTGTCATGGATATTGTTCATTTAAATAGTTAATTTTCCTACCAAAAAAATAATAAAAAAAAAAGTATATATATATATATAATTCTTAAACCTGTCCGTAGAAATAAAAGAATATTTAGTATTAAATTATTTAAATATCCATATAAATAATTCAAACGAACGTAATGTTTTTCTTTAAACATTTTTTCTTCTCTTTACCTTCACCTTCGTGTAAGAGTTGAAGGGAATACAAAAAGGAAGGCGGTTTTTCTTGTCTATCGAGTTGTCTCTTCTTGTGAGCTCCCTAACAAACCATTTTAATTTGTACATGTTTGTATTTTCATGTTTATTCACTATGGCAACCTCTCATATCGAGATTAAAAAGTTATAACTTTTTTTTTTAATTTTTTTTTGTAAGGAAAATATTTATATTAAACTTAGATAATTTTTTTTTAGAAAAGAGAATAACGTGAAGAAACAAATTAATTCAATTTCTTGTGCTTGATTGAATGAATCAGTTTTATCATTTATTCGATATAAATGGTTAAATTATTTGTTACCTACAAAATTAACAAAATTCAACTTACCATATTATTTGTTTGAGACTTGGTATGTGACCACGAACTCAACTTACCATATTATTTGTCGCTTTTTGCTGCTATCTACACCATATTATCTTTTCACGACTTGATTTTATCTCCATATTATGTGTTCTTGAGGGGTTCTTTCAAAGGGCTAGCCTTAAACAAGTTGCCTTTTTTAAATCTTCATAAGAGGGGCTTGATTGTCGAGTTTCTTTAGACCGACTCGAAATCGACCCAAACTGGTTTGTACTCGAAATCTTTATAAGAGGGGCTTGATTGTTTGTAAATAGATAACTGACATATACTCTAAACGGATTCGAATCAATTTCAAGTTAATTGATTTGTACTCTAAATTGACCCAAACTGAACTCAATATGTAATCTAAATCGACCTAATCAGAACCAAACTCAAGTTAATTAACATGTAGTCTAAATCGACCTAATTAGAACCAAACTCAGGTTAATTAACATGTAGTCTAAATCGACCCGAATCGAACTTAGGTTAATTAATATGCACAATCAATCTGAACCAAACTTCGATTAATTGACATGTACTCTAAGCCGATCCAAACTGAAGTAAGGTTGATTGATATGTACTTTACATTGATCAAAGTGATCCGAAGCCGAACCAAACATATGGATGTATTTGAGAAATTCATGCCCATTTTCTCCATGTTTTTTACAGCTCATGAATAAATATTCCCACCAACCGTCCACCCTTATTTTTTCCCTCGTTTTTTTTGTTTGAAGGAAAAAAAAAAAAAACACAACTAAAGCCGCGTATTGAATTCACGTATTTAAAAGGTTCCAAAAGCAACGCCCCGAGGTTGGAATAGAACGGGAGTTTGATTGATTGAAGCTTCTCGAGAGCAGCCAGTCCACAAAATCGAGCGAGGACCATTGAAGGGATCTTCGAAGCTTTTTGCTTTCCTTCCCATGGCGGCCTCTGCTCGATTCGTATTCCTATCTCGCGTCACTGATTTTTCTATCAAACCTCGCCTCTCTCCTCTACCGCCGCCGCCCTTGCCTTCATTTTCCTATTCACATCTCGGCGTTCAACGGCGGCGTTTTACTGCCGCCACTGTGAGCTGCCTTATCTCCGGTGTTGATGGTGGCGGAGTTTCCGATGACTTTGTTTCGACGCGGAAGTTGAAATTCGACCGCGGATTTTCCGTAATCGCGAATATGCTTAAGCGGATTGAGCCGCTTGACACCTCCGATATCTCCAAGGGCGTTACTGATGCTGCGAAGGATTCGATGAAGCAGACTATCTCTTCAATGTTTGGTTTGCTTCCGTCTGATCAGTTCGCTGTCACCGTTAGGGTTTGCAAAAGCTCTCTTCATAACCTCCTCTCTTCGTCAATTATCACCGGGTAATGAGTTAGATTCATTCTTTTCCGTTAATAGAAGTTTGATGATGTTGTTGATGCTTATGTTTTGTACTCAAAAGCTCTCTCCATAACCTCCTCTCTTCGTCAATTATCACCAGGTACACTCTGTGGAACGCGGAGTATCGGTTGTCTTTGATGAGGAATTTCGATATCTCGCCGGATAGTTTGACGGGATTAGACAGGTCGAAACCACTGGATGTTTCTGACGATGAGGAGACACTGGTTGGCATTGATTCCAATATGGAAGATTGGGATTCAACGAGGCCTCGTCTCTTAGCCGATTTACCCCCCGAGGCGTTGAAGTATATCCAGCAGTTGCAGTCGGAATTATCGAATCTCAAAGATGTAAGGATTCACTTGGTTGTTAACAATCTTCACTCTTGCTAATTTACAACAACTTATTCTTTCATTGTCTGCCCATGATCTGACGAACTGAATTTTTAAAATCATTTCTAATCTGTAAAGAAAATTCAGTATCCTAAATTGGGGCAGAGCCTTTCATTTGTCTCATGATTTTATTTCTAAAATTAACAAATGAAGGGTTTCTTTTACTATTTTAAGATGCCAAGTCAGTTGGATACAACTCCTCATAGTTTGATGCTATTAGCTATGTTATGTGGTGCCTGTATCATGATTCATACTTGTTGGACGAGGAGTTACCATATTATCTTATTTTAATTAGAAACAATTTCATTGATGGTATGAAATTACAAAAGGGACAAAGCCCCCACCCAAAGAATTACGTAAAACCTCTCCAATTCGAAAGAAAGGTATAATGATAGTGATGAAAGAGTCAAGAAGATTTACACAAGTGAAGAACCAGAATAACTATATTGTCAAAAAAATAAAATAAAATAAAAAAACAACTATGAAATGAAAGGTCCTTATCTTGGAAGATTTGTTTTCGATTCCTCTCTTGCCAAACACTCCAGCTGAAAGCTCATATAAAGTTCATCCATCCAGAAGAAGTTACCATGTTACTATATTCCTATTTGTTATATTATTGAGGGTATGAGAAATTGAAGTATTATATATTTCTCTTCCGTTTCAGCTATTTACCTAGTTTTACAACATTATGGAAGCATTTGCAGTTAGATTCAATAATTTAGTTTAGTTTCAGTGATTAGCTTGTATTTTGTAGAGTTCGTCGTCACCATCTCTATCTTGGTTGTTTACTGGGCTTGTAGCTTAATGTCATAAATTTGGTGAAAAATATACTGTTAGGCGATGTGATTCATCATAGATATAGACTCCAATTTAGTAAACGAAAACACCATCAGATTGACTATGAAGTTTTGTAGTACATGCTTAGATTTTAGCTTTGTGGCCCGACCTAACCTGCTATCAGCTCATGTTCTTTAATTTTCATTCGAAGCGTTAAGGTGAAATAAACTAGTGTTTAATTGTTTATTTTCATGAAGTAAATTTCATTTTTTTTCCTTTTAGTATACTTCATTCAGAATAGATTGGGAGGTTTCCCTTATATTTTGTTCTGAATGTGCCAGGAACTAAATGCTCGGAAGCAAGAAAATATGCAGATGGAACATGGAAGAGGAAATAGGAACAATTTATTAGAGTATCTGCGATCTTTGGATTCTAATATGGTATTTCATCTTTTAATGTCCATAATATGCCTTTATTTTTCCAACTTGCAACTACGCCCGTGTGGTTGGTGCTCAAGCTGTTTAACTTCGTCGTTCTAGGAGCTCTCATTCTTACCTCCACGTTTGTTATTAGGTGACCGAACTCAGCAAACCATCTACGTCGGAGGTGGAGGAAATCATCCATGAGCTTGTTGGAAACATATTGCAAAGGTTTTTCAAAGATGATGCTAGCTCTACTTTTTTTGAGGACTCGAGCGTGGCGGATTTGGAGAAACTTGCCAATGCTGGCAATGAGTTTTATGATACTGTAGGCACTTCTCGGGATTACCTAGCAAAGCTCTTATTTTGGTTAGTTGGCCTCATATTATCTTTCAGTTTATAATCCTTCTTCTTGGAAAGCTTTACTTACCATAGTTAAACCTGAGTGATCTGATGCCTAAACTAAGAACTTCCAAGCTCATTTGCTACTAGAAGTTCGTAATTAGACATTTAAACTTGTTTTAGGTTCTTCGAATCCCGGAACGAGTTGTCTGAGGATCTAACTTGATGAAATTTACTGCTACAGGTGTATGTTATTGGGGCATCGCTTGAGAAGCTTGGAGAACAGACTGCAGTTAAGCTGTGTTGTTGGGTTGTTATAAGAGAAGGAAGTGTACATTCTCTCTGTACTTCCCCCCCTTATCTTTTATACTATATTATGTCCATAAATCTCTATAATTGTTCTTCAATGAAAGAAGAACTTATTTAGTCTCTCTTATATTTATGATTAATAAAACATATTTTGACCAACAATGTCAATTAGCAAAACTTAAAGTGGTCTCTGATGAGCCAGAGGAGCTGTGAACTGAGTGAATTGGAGGCCTTGGATCATCCCCTGGCCATTGAGGTAACCCCATTAACCCGTTCATTTCTAAGCTTGAGGTTGAGATAATTTTGGGTATCATCTTAATCAAGTTTCCTAATCCTCTCAAATTCCTGGTGTTCTTCCTTTTTTTTTTTCTCTAATGATTGTGAGTACTAATTTTGACGAGTAATGAATTTACTCTAGTATCTAACTTGTTCTTAATAAGCTCGGTTCCTAATTCCCAATGACGCTTTATACTAGGCTGTAACACCCGCTCATCGCCAACGCGATTAACAGGAGTTACTATCGACAATATTAAGAGACTCTGATACTCAATCATAAAATTAAAAATATTTCTAAAAACATCCGTAAAATATTTTAATAACGAAAAACAGTACTTAAAAAAAACTTAAAACGACTAAGGTAAATTCTTGACAACGAAAGCATAATTACAAAACAGACCCAGACATGGATTTCCAGTAGTCTCTAACCCGTTGGTCTCGTCCTCGGCTGGCCTGCAGCATCTACATCTGGAAAGAAAAGTTATAATAATTCTGATGAGTAATTAGAATACTCAGTAAGTAGCTAGTTCATCATTCACAGGCTCATAACTAATCTTTCCAGGTGTTTTTACGTTTTATTCATCATTGACTCCTAGTTCTCTTACTAGGGTCATCTGTTCGTTAATGAGGTATCTCAGCTACCTCCAGCTAGGTTACTGACTCTCTCTCGATATGCTTATCTAGAATTTTCGGACTCGTATGTAAGACTCGCTCTCGGTCAAATACGGCCCGTCTACTAATTGCTCTGGCGGCCTGTTTATCTCATATACCAACGGTCAGGAGTACTCATGCTCCCTGACTTAGCACACAGCGCGTTGGCCAGGAACTCCGCGGGAATTAGTAGACTATCATACTCAGTAAATAAGCCATAGCTCAACCACCAATAAGCATATCTAGAGTCATAACCTTTCCATTAACATGCATAACATACTCACAGTTACTGCATGCTTTCATACATGTATCATGATCAACACGTAAAACATTCAGACAATCGTTTATATCACGCTTACATCACAGGCACGCAGTCACAATATACAATAAACACTAAATATCATCAAAGCTCATCATAACTTATTAAGCTCTTAATCAGGTAAACAACATACTCACATGTTGTAAAACAAGTTAAGAACTAGTTCAAAGGTCGATACGCTACTTACTTGGTTTCGAACTCCTTTCTCCCCCTTGAATGTACGTTTAATAGTATTTCAACACAATTCCTTCCTATTAGACCTATATTTTATCATATTTTATCAATTTCAACATAAGTATAGACCAATTTTGGTAGGACAGGTCAAAAGGAGTCGAACGGGACAAACCGGGAGCCAAAATACCTTCTCACGCGCCCTCACGCGCCAATACAAGGTCGGG
>NW_019268519.1:6022024-6022117 GCF_002738365.1 Cucurbita moschata | reverse complement strand
TTGAAGCCAAAACTCGCACTTTGAGAACTTGGCATATAATCTTTGTCTACGTAGAACCAACAAAACCTTCCTCAAATGTTCTGCATGTTCATC
>NW_019268519.1:6010371-6021948 GCF_002738365.1 Cucurbita moschata | reverse complement strand
TTGGATACCACATGACCAAGGAATACTACCTATTGAAGCCAAAACTCGCACTTTGAGAACTTGGCATATAATCTTTGTCTACGTAGAACCAACAAAACCTTCCTCAAATGTTCTGCATGTTCATCGTTTGTCTTGGAATAAACCAAGATATCGTCAATGAACGCAATGACAAAAGAATCCAGAAAATCCTGGAATACCCGATTCATCAGCTCCATAAACACTGCAGGGGCATTAGTCAAGCCAAAGGACATCACGACAAACTCATAATGCCCATACCGAGTACGAAAAGCTGTCTTCGGTATGTCATCTTCTTTGACTCTTATCTGGTGATAACCAGAACGAAGATCAATCTTCGAAAATACCGCTGCCCCTTGAAGCTGGTCAAATAAGTCATCAATTCGCAGCAAGGGATACTTATTTTTGATGGTCACCTTATTCAGCTCCCTATAGTCAATACAGAGACGGAGTGTGCCGTCCTTCTTTTTCACAAACAACACTGGAGCTCCCCATGGTGACACACTAGGTCGTATGAATCCCTGGTTCAACAATTCCTGTAATTGCAACTTCAACTCTTTCAATTCCGCGGGAGCCATCCTATAAGGAGCTTTAGAGATAGGTGTCGTCCTTGGTTCTAGTTCAATACCAAAGTTGACTTCCCGCTCTGGTGGTAAACCAGGTAATTTATCAGNGTTTACTTCTCGATTCTGGAAGAGTCTTCAGGAAGCCCTTGGTACACAACTGAAGTTTAGTACAGCGTTCCATCCTCAGACAGATGGACAGACAGAGAGATTAAATCAAATTCTCGAGGACATGTTGCATGCATGTGTACTTGATTTTGCTGGCAGTTGGGACACCTACCTATATTTGGTGGAATTTGCCTATAATAATAGTTATCAGGCAACTATCCAGATGGCTCCTTTTGAAGCACTTTATGGACGGAGGTGTCGAACTCCAATTTATTGGGAGGAGGTAGGTAGTAAACCGCTATTAGGTCCAGATTTGCTACGAACGACCAATGAGGCGATTCAGAAGATTAAGAAGAGAATTTTGACCGCCCAAAGTCGTCAGAAGAGTTATGCAGATATCAGAAGGAAAGATCTAGAGTTTGAGGTGGGGGATCATGTGTTCCTGAAGATTGCACCAGTTCGTGGTGTTTTGCGATTTGGTAGAAAGGGGAAGCTTAGTCCACGTTTTATTGGACCTTTTGAGATCCTCGAAAGAGTTGGCCCAGTAGCCTATAGATTGACATTACCACCAGCGTTGGATGCTGTACATAATGTTTTTCATGTTTCGATGCTGAGGAGGTATGTTGCAGACCCTATGCATATTCTTCATTATGAAGATTTGGAATTAAAAGAGGACTTAAGCTACGAAGAACAGCCCATGAAAATTTTAGTACGGGAAGTGAGATTTTTGCGTAGCAGAGATATTCCCTTTGTTAAAGTTTTATGGAAGAATCAGCAAGCTAGTGAAGCTACTNCCAAAGTTGACTTCCCGCTCTGGTGGTAAACCAGGTAATTTATCAGGAAAAACATCCAGGAATTCATTCACTACAGGTACAGTTGATACATCTGTATCCACTCGTCCCACTTCTACCACACTAGCCAGGAATGCCACGGCACCGTGACCAATTAACTTCCTAGCCTTCAAAGCAGTAATTGTCTTGGGAACACTTCCCAGCTTTGTACCCTGAAACCGGAAGCTCTTTCCCATCGAGGGGTGAAAAACTATCTCCTTCTTATAACAATCAATACTAGCAGTAATTGTAACAACCTAAAATAATGATAATATGTATTTTGTATGTATGTGTTGTGTGTTTGATAATAATAATAATAATAATAATAATAATAAAATGAAATAAATAAATTAATAAATTAATTAATTAATTTAAAAAAAAAAAAAAACGAAAACGAAGCAGCTGCGTCAAGCAGCTGCTGTAAAGGAGGTTGAGGGGCGGCGGACGCGTAGCTGGAAGCGTGGGATGGATGAGTGGATGATTAGGGGATTGTGGAGGCGTATTAGAGCCTGATTAGGCTTTAAAAAGGGAAGAAAAACGAAGAACGGAGATGGAGAGAAACCCAGAAAACAGAGGAGGAAATTTTTGGAGAATTCGAGTTTTTGGTTGCTTAAAATTGGACATCAATCGAGGGTAAAGGAAGAGGGGTTGTTGCTGAGGAATCTTTTGAGGAAAGAACACGGCCCCGAGCTGAAGCGGACGGTAATTCGAAGGTAACGGAAAAACCCACATCACCGAACCTTTAAATCTCGATATCTTGATTTATACTGCATGATAAGTTATGAAATAAGGCTGGTTAGAACCGTAGTTAGAGGATCTATAAAGTTGTAGAAGAAATCAGGACAAAATTCGGGCTGTAGAGATGAAATTTTTGCTTCGGGACACAATCGGTATTAAAGGAAAAGATTGGGAAAAATTGCAGGGAGAGAGGTTGAAGACGAGCGCGTGAAGGACACGCGAGGCGCGTGGGAGGCTGCGAGTGGAGGTGCGACTGTACGCGGATCAGGCGCGTGAGAAAACGAACCTCCGACCTTGTATTGGCGCGTGAGGGCGCGTGAGAAGGTATTTTGGCTCCCGGTTTGTCCCGTTCGACTCCTTTTGACCTGTCCTACCAAAATTGGTCTATACTTATGTTGAAATTGATAAAATATAGGTCTAATAGGAAGGAATTGTGTTGAAATACTATTAAACGTACATTCAAGGGGGAGAAAGGAGTTCGAAACCAAGTAAGTAGCGTATCGACCTTTGAACTAGTTCTTAACTTGTTTTACAACATGTGAGTATGTTGTTTACCTGATTAAGAGCTTAATAAGTTATGATGAGCTTTGATGATATTTAGTGTTTATTGTATATTGTGACTGCGTGCCTGTGATGTAAGCGTGATATAAACGATTGTCTGAATGTTCTACGTGTTGATCATGATACATGTATGAAAGCATGCAGTAACTGTGAGTATGTTATGCATGTTAATGGAAAGGTTATGACTCTAGATATGCTTATTGGTGGTTGAGCTATGACTTATTTACTGAGTATGACAGTCTACTAATTCCCGCGGAGTTCCTGGCCAACGTGCTGTGTGCTAAGTTAGGGAGCATGAGTACTCCTGACCGTTGGTATATGAGATAAGCAAGCCGCCAGAGCAATTAGTAGACGGGCCGTATTTGACCGAGAGCGAGTCTTACATACGAGTCCGAAAATTCTAGATAAGCATATCGAGAGAGAGTCAGTAACCTAGCTGGAGGTAGCTGAGATACCTCATTAACGAACAGATGACCCTAGTAAGAGAACTAGGAGTCAATGATGAATAAAACGTAAAAACACCTGGAAAGATTAGTTATGAGCCTGTGAATGATGAACTAGCTACTTACTGAGTATTCTAATTACTCATCAGAATTATTATAACTTTTCTTTCCAGATGTAGATGCTGCAGGCCGAGGATGAGACCAACGGGTTAGAGACTACTGGGAATCCATGTCTAGGTCTGTTTTGTAATTATGCTTTCGTTGTCAAGAATTTACCTTAGTCGTTTTAAGTTTTTTTTAAGTACTGTTTTTTCGTTGTCAAGAATTTACCTTAGTCGTTTTAAGTTTTTTTTTAAGTACTGTTTTTTCCTGATGTTTTTAGAAATATTTTTAATTTTATGATTGGGTATCAGAGTCTCTTAATATTGTCGATAGTAACTCCTGTTAATCGCGTTGGCGATGAGCGGGTGTTACATAGGCATTGCTATCGGTATATCGAGGTATCTTAACTATCTTTTACCTATTAAGTCTATTTATGCTTATAGTGAATTTTATACTCGTTTGCAAGACTCGATCTTATATGATTTCCTATTAGATACTCTAATGGCGTGAAATAGTACTAAACCCGACAATTAGGAATACTCATTCCCAATTATTAGAAACTCTAATGGCATGAAATAGTACTAAACTCAATAGTTAGGAATACTCATTTCCAATTATTAGAAACTCTAATAGCGTGAAATAGTACTAAACCCAACAGTTGGGGATACTCATTCCCAACTCTTATAGCGTGAAATAGTACTAACTCACCGTTAATAATACTCATTCCCAATTTTAGGAATATCTAACTTGTTAGAAGTTCCATGTGTTGTACACTAATTGGCTTTCATACCCCATTACTAGAGTTCCTTTCTTGAACCCCCAATGATTTATGATTTCTACCAGAGTTCCTTTTTCTGCATCACGCCGCTAAACAGAATAAATTAATATTTCCAAAATTTCAAAATACACATTTAAGTTTTTTATTTAACTCAATAAAAAACTAAAATTTTAAAATATATAAAAGTAAAAATAAACTTTACATAAAATAGGAATTTTGAAAAAAGAAAAATTTTTAGAAGCCAAAATTTGAAAGGATCTGTAGAAGTAGAATATTTTAAATTTAAAGAAAAATGGAGAGAGAAAATAAAAATTAAAAAACATATACTTTAGGGCATCGAAGTTGGGATCAGATTGGAAATAATGGGAGTGCCCAATTGTCGTAACCAGGCTTTGGGGCGGACACCCATATCGCATTCATTAGCGATAGCCAACCACTCATCATATCCCGTTAACTGCCTGAAGGATCATGGCTTTCCATCTCCTGCTTCCGCCTTTTTATAGTAACCTCTCAGCACCCAATGGGTAGTTTTTCCGATGTGGGAACTTTCAACACATTCTTAATACGGCCCAAACCCTGGCCGTATGGATGTTCACACACTTGTAATAATATATTTATATTATTTTAAAATTTTAAATTTAGGTTAAAAAAATACTTCAAGTATATATATATATATTTTGGAGTCCAATCCTATATAAAAAAAATAGAACAAAACAATACATTGGTTTAATGTTTAATACGAAATTGAGATGATTTAGGGTTAATATGCCACTATTTGGGGTTAATCTTCAAGGCTATCCCTAATAAATTGTCTGGGAAGATGTCCCGTGCACTGGTTAATATGACTCAATCTCCTTGTTAGATCAATCTTTTGCCTTTCATCATTGAGACTACTTTAGGGACAACTCCCGTGCATGTACCCTTGAATTTAAAGTTAGATTCGGACGGCGGTGAGAATACTACCTCCCTTTTTGTAACAATCTACATTGGTGTGGTTCTCAGCTAACCAATGCATTTCTAGTATTATGTCGAAGTCTGTCATACTAACAACTATCAGGTCTACATCCAAAATTTGTCCTGCCACTATTACTCCTCTGCTAGGGTACTAATAGTCAATACATGCAATAAGGGTTCTAGTTCGAACATTGTTTTGTTAACAAATAGTATAGATATAAATGAATGTGTAGAACCTGAATTAAATAAAGTTAAAGCATAGCGTCCCAGGACGAATAAAAGTACCTGTCACCACTGTGTCAAATTTTTCGACTTTCCTATCGGTGGATGCATATACTCTTGTATGAGAGTGAGTCTACATGTCTTTCAGTTCCACCTGGGGCCCTTGGTGGGTTAAATGGGTCTTCCGTTTCCCTTATTGTGCAATTCATAGCAATGTTGCCCTCCTGGCCACACCAGAAACACGATCTAGTTCCCGCCATACACCTACCCCAATGCTGTGTTCCACATTTGTTTATCCACCTGTCGTGGTATGCACGTTGGTGGTAGTCAATTTGAATCCTTGTTTTCGTTTGATAGTAATAGTTGACTCTCGACGTTCCTCATCCCTAGGCTCCTCCATAGCCTTAACTGCTCTTAAGGCGACCTCATAAATGGTAGGGTCTATGGCTTCCATTGTGTGACGAATTTTTGCATCCAATCCCAGGATGAATCTCTAAGCCATCTTCAATTTTGTGTCTACCAGTGTCAGTGTAAACCGTTTTAACCTCATCAATTCTCTTGCATAAGTCGAAATAGAAGGTTCACCTTGTTTCTGATAGGTAGACTCCTGTTGCCTTCGAAGTCGGGCTGCCTTTTGGTAGTATTCTCTCAAAAATACTTCTTTAAATTAGGACTATGGTATCACATTTCCATTTGGGTTGAGAACCTCTTGATTATCAACACACCATAATGTTAGGTTATGGAGCCTCTTTCTTATAACTTGGTAAACTGTTATATACGTAAAGCTATATATAATAAAGTTATATAAGGTAAAACTATATATGGTGAAATTATTAGTGAAGCTATATAAAGGTAAAAGGTAAATAGCTATGTATAGTAAATCTAGTAAAGTTATATACAGTAAACTAAACTATATATATATATAGCTTTGAAAATTACTTTCTATTCTCTATACTCTCTTGTTGTACATAGCCAGAGTTCTCCTTGCAATTTTCTCTATCTGTTTTTTGTGTTCATCTAGATCGAGTGTGTGCGCGTTGTTGTGCGATCCTAACAACTAGTATTAGAGCTAACGACTGGTATTGATCCCAACACATAATTCCATATCATTTTTCAATATAAACGACACACATGACACCTTCTTATCATCCGGACAACATATGACACCTACTAATGTTAAGGATATTTAGTAATAAATTATAGTTTACCATATATATTATATTTAATATTTTATTATAAGGCAAATATTAGTCTAATATTGGCCTTATTACCACATTTATCTTTCCATTGTTATTTCCATTTATTACTATTTCGTAATTTATTTGATTATAAATAAGATAACTTTCACACCATTTAGGTGGGTGGATTAATCAAACATTTACCACTAATCATGAATGTCTATTACAACTTTAGTCATGCTATTCACATGCATTTATTGTAATTAAGCTTTTAATCAAATGCTCAGACATATTTAGCATTAATAACAAGTTACAACTTGTTTAGGAGTTTCAATTTGCTACTTACCTATATCACTAATTCATTTTCTCATGATAATCCCTTCTAATACGACAATTATGTCACAACTCCTTCAATTTATACCTATATTTAATAATTTTTTAGCTTTAATATGAGCCACTATTGATAGAACAAGTCAAAAAGAGTCGAACAAGACCGAACCAGTGTAGAATATGAGCCCTCACACGCTCACACGCATGCCTAAGCCCTTGTCTCCTCTTGACTACTCGCAATTCCACGTGAGCATTAGGTCCACATGTTTTACATGTTTTCAACCTTGCGCCTCCCTCCACGATTTCTAGAACTTTGATTTTAATTTCCGTTGTGTCCTTTGCGTGATAACTTAAGCTACAATCCAAATTTCATGTTGATTCCTTCTACACTATTTCTAGAACTTTTTGACTTCACAATAGGAGCGACCCAGCGGTGGGCCCCCTGAATCTTGAGCCACGTGGCATTCCAACTTAGTTACTACTCTTTGTCGTCTTCTAGTTACTACTCCTCGTCATCTTCTACCACCCATCCCTTGTCTGCTCAATGTCGGAAGGTCAAAGAAGTTGGTGACCTGATGATAATGGATTATAATCAGGTCACCAAAGAATTGTCGATGCGCAAAATTGATGCCAACAAAATGCATCGACAGAGACGGGTTTTTTCGACGCATCTTATTGGCATTGATAAAGGTAGTTTCTACTAACGCTTTAAGTCTATTGTGTTGACAAAGGGTCTCTCGAGGAGGTATTACGACTTCTTGTCCCAAAATGTTCTTTACTTTTTCGTTTATTTTGTGTCGAAAAAATCTTGAATTATTGTAGAAAATGTCAATCAAGCCGCAAGTAGTTTCGATATTTGTCAAATTCTTTTGGATGGATAAGACCCCTCAATCTCACATGAGCATAAAAAGCTACGACCGACCCAACCGAATGAATTAGGGTTTGGTTAATTTAGAACCGGTTTTTTATGTCATTTTCATACTTGAAATAAACCAAATCAATTAGAATTTAGTTTTAATTAATAATATTTATTTATTTATTTATTTTGGACGTAATATTTAGTTAAATTGAATTGAACTATGAAGAACAGTTCGGAAGATGAAGAAGAAAGAAAGAAAGAAGACCAATCAGGAAACAATCCGCAAAAGCAATAAGAAACAAACCGAAACTGAAACTAACCGATGCAGAGAAAAGAAAATCGCGGATGATCGCAGTTTCAATCCAATCAGGATTCAAACGAATGTCTCCATGTTTCTTCTGGAGAAGAAAATCCGATGACTTCGCGAGAAGAAGAAAACACGCAGACAAATTTCCATTTCCTAAATATGGAAACGCAATCCTGCGAGAAAATTGGATCTCCAATGGAAGAAGAAAAAAGGCGAAGCACAAACATATGCGACCATTTCAAACCGTTTTCTGTTATATCTCTTCGGAATCGAAACCGAGAATCGCTTCCTAGAAACAGAGGTTTTGATTTGCAGGAACTGGAAACCAGAATGATCTATTTCGAGAACAAAACGGCACAGGTTTGAAGCGCGATCGAATTGTGGCATCTATGTTCGCCATTGCCACAAAATGTTCGATTGTGGTGGATACAAGTCGCAGTACATAGGTGGTCACAAGGAGAAATTCGTGAGGTATGTTGTCGAATTTCGATTTCTGCTTAATTTCTTCATCCATTCGAGATAGTTAACATTCCATGGAGCTCGCAGGTTGGATGAGTTGGATTCAAATTTGTCAGCATCCTCTGAATCAAGCAAGATGAAGAAATGCCGATTCAACCTAGAAAGCCTCCCACTGCCATTCATTAGCCGATCGAATCCTCGAAACGCGTCGCAATCGTTCCGTAGGGGAGTACAAATGAGCTCTGACGGAATTCTAACCCTAGGCCGCTCGCTCCACTCTAGCGTGTCCAAAGTCATTTTCCCTGAGGACCTGAAAGTGTCAGAGCAGAAAATCTTCGATCCGCAGGACAAATCGCTTCTCTTCTGGAACAAGCTATTCGTCCTGTGCTGTATTCTCGCCGTCTCCATCGATCCTCTGTTCTTCTACCTCCCTGTGTTCAACCACGCCTCTTACTGCCTCGGAATGGACACTCAGCTTGCCGTCACGACCACCACCGCCCGTACGGCCGTCGACCTGTTCTACTTGATTCGGATGGCGTTCCAGTTCCGGACGGCTTACATTGCGCCATCGTCAAGGGTGTTTGGCCGCGGCGAACTTGTGATCGATCCGGCAGAGATCGCCAAGCGGTATCTTCAGCGCTATTTCATTGCCGATTTCCTCGCTGTTCTTCCTTTTCCTCAGGTTCGTGTTTCACAATTTTTGTTCGGACTTAGAACTATAATTATTAAAAACAAAATAAAGATTAATTTACCAAACTAGTTTCATAATGTTGATTATAAGGATTTTCATAATTTTTTAGAATCAATTGACTAATCTACCAGACAAGAACAATGCATAAACTTCAAACCAAAATATTAGAAATTCGAATAGTTTGATTTGTGTTGATCACAGGTTGTGGTGTGGAGATTTCTTCACAGGTCAAAAGGTTCAGAGGTGTTGGCAACAAAACAAGCATTGTTAAACATAGTGTTTCTTCAGTACATTCCCAGATTTGTTAGGTTTATACCTTTGAACATAGAACTTAAGAAGACCGCAGGTGTTTTTGCTGAAAGCGCCTGGGCTGGTGCTGCTTACTATCTCCTCTTGTACATGCTCGCCAGTCATGTAAGCCTCCTCTCTATTTCTAATCTCAATACTTTTCGTAATACTTTTTATATTGTTTAATGCTTTTAAACTTTGCACAAAATTGATAGTTTAGTGAATTTATTAGGAGCAACTTTACTATATTAACATTGTTTTGCTACTATAAATCGAAGGTAGTACGCTATTTTAACTATTAAATGTTTCCGTATCCGTATCCGTAGCAGTGTATGTAAGTTATATCTTTATATTTTACCATAGCATCCAATATAGCTATAAAAAAACGCTACAAAAAGTCTTGGATTTTTAATAATGGCATGTTTCCGTATCTGTAGCAATGCATGTCAAGGTTAGGAATCACATATCTCCACAATGGTATGACATTGTCCATTTTGAGCATAAGCTCACATGATCTTGCTTTAAGCTTCTCTAAAAGTCTCGTACCAATGGAAATGTATTCAACCATCCTCAACAAGTCTCCCTTTGAACAAAGTACACTGTAGAGCTTTCCTCGAGACCTATGGAGCCCTCAAACAGTCTCCTCTTAATCGAGGCTCGACTCCTTTAGAGTCTTTGAACAAAATACACCCTTTGTTCGACACTTGAGTCACTTTTGACTACACCTTCGAAGCTCACAACTTCTTTGTTCGACATTTGAGTATTCTATTGACATGACTAAATTAAGGGCATGACTCTGATATCATGTTAGGAATTACAAATCTCTACAATAGTATGATACTAACTTACGAAAAATATTATAAAAGGTCTACAATAGCGTTATTTGAAAGCAGCTACCGTATAAGATTATTTCTTAGAGTGAACCGTTAGAAGTTGAGAATTAGTTGAATATTAGATTTGAAGGAGGGTTTAATTGAGAATTCTGAATACATTAAAGATAGCGGGAGCGTTCTGGTACTTGCTGGCAGTGGAGAGGAACGACGCATGTTGGAGACAAGCGTGCAGAAGCAGTGGGAAGTGCAACATAAACTTCCTGTACTGCGGAAATAAGCACATGCCTGGGTATAAGGAGTGGAAAGTTATTAGTGTTGGTATTCTCAGAAGGAAATGCACAGCCATTGGAGATAATTTGCCATTCAACTATGGCATTTACACACAGGCTATTGCCTCTGGCATTGTTCAGTCCAGGACTTTCTTCTCCAAGTTCTGCTACTGCTTGTGGTGGGGCTTGCAAAATTTGAGGTCCCCTTTCTTCCTTATTCCCTTCACTTTTTTTTCTCATTTCTTTCATAATACAATAATTTTATGTTAAGTTTTTAATAATATTAAATAAAGAATGAGGAACGAGAAATCTATGTGTGCTGACTTATTCCCTGAAAGGGATTTCTCGACATTGATCCCGATTCCTCATAATGGAGAATGGAGTAGGGACAAGGAGAAAAAAAATAAAAAGTGCATCACTGACTTTGTCTCATTACGTCGTTTTAAAATTGATTAAGTAACATAATTTATGTTTTCATTCGGTAAATATGTTAGCAAGTTCACATATGGAATCTAGGTTCATCATTTTAATCCTCAAATTATACAAACCTTAAACACTTTGAAATGCAAAATCACCCAACTAGTGTTAAAATTGTTGAAAGTTTCATGTGTGTTTGACCATTGAATAGTTGACTGTTCAACAGTACGCTTGGCCAGGGACTGCTCACCAGTACCTATCCAGGGGAGGTTATCTTTTCCATACTAATTGCAATTTCTGGGCTCATCCTTTTTGCACTCTTGATTGGAAACATGCAAGTAAGACTTTTACATCCCTTACCTTTCTTTTTCAGGCTCAAAACCCCTGCTTACAAGGTTTCAACCATGAACTAAAATGTATTTTAGGATGATTATAAGTACTTTTCTAATATTTCATGTTGTTTGATTTCTTGTGATTATAAATACGAGATACGCTTTTCATGTATATACTTCGTAAAATGGTGTGTTAGATATACGAGATACGCTTTTCATGTATATACTTCGTAAAATGGTGTGTTAGATGATTATATATTATTTTTGCACGATATTTAAAAAAAAAAAAAAAAAAAAAAA
>NW_019268519.1:5991574-6009612 GCF_002738365.1 Cucurbita moschata | reverse complement strand
ATTTAAAAAAAAAAAAAAAAAAAAAAAGTATGATGAGCTCAAAATTAGCTAATTTTCACTGTTCTAAACAAAGTCACATAGAATGTCCAAAATAGTTATTAATTTTGTCTTTCAACAGACGTACCTTCAATCTCTAACCGTTCGCCTTGAGGAGATGCGCATCAAAAGGCGAGACTCGGAGCAGTGGATGCACCATCGGTTGCTTCCCCCGGACTTGAGAGAAAAAGTTAGGCGCTATGATCAATACAAATGGCTTGAAACTAGAGGAGTGGATGAAGAGAGCTTGGTTCAAAGTCTTCCAAAGGACCTTAGGAGAGACATTAAACGCCATCTCTGTCTCAATTTGGTTAGAAGGGTATGTAATTCTTCTTTCTAAATTTGGTTTGAAGAGAAGAGACATTAAAATTTGAATGTGAGTGGACACTGCAAATAGGTCCCTTTGTTTGCGAACATGGACGAACGGCTTCTAGATGCAATATGCGAGAGGCTAAAGCCAACACTATACACACAGAACACATACATAGTCAGAGAAGGCGACCCAGTTGACGAAATGCTATTCATAATCCGTGGCCGCCTCGAGAGCGTCACCACCGACGGCGGTCGGAGTGGCTTTTTCAACCGTGGCGTTTTGAAAGAAGGCGACTTCTGCGGTGAGGAGCTTCTGACATGGGCTCTGGACCCCAAGTCCGGCGCCAATCTCCCATCCTCCACTCGCACTGTTCATGCCCTCACCGAGGTTGAAGCCTTCGCCTTGGAGGCGGAAGAGCTCAAGTTCGTGGCCAGCCAGTTCCGACGTCTGCACAGTCGGCAGGTCCAACACACGTTCAGATTCTACTCGCAGCAGTGGCGCACATGGGCGTCTTGTTTTATACAAGCGGCGTGGCGTCGGTATTTGAAAAGGAAGATAGCGGAGCTGCGGCGGAAGGAGGAGGAAGAGGAGGATGCAGCGGCGGCTGCGGCGGCGTATGCGTCGACGAGGCTTGGGGCGACGATTTTGGCGTCGAGATTTGCAGCGAATGCGCTTAGAGGGCATCGGATGAGGAATTTGAGTGGGAGGACCTTGATTAACTTGCAGAAGCCTGCAGAGCCTGATTTTTCTGTGTATAAAGGAGAGTAAAGTAAACACAAACAACAGATTTCAGAAATTATTGTTGTCCTCTGTGAGAATCTGAACCCAATTTTTAACCATTGAGATAAAAACTCTTTTTAAGTTTCTTTTTCTAAAACTATTACTATCATTGGACAAATTTCGATACAAAAAAACGTCAAATAAATCAAGCAAAATGATCCAAAACATCGTCCCAATGATAGAAGGCGTTGGACAAATAAGTTAGTGTATGTATGTTTGGAGAAGTTATCTTTAAGAAATTAAGATTGGGTTATAAAAAATTGTAGACCTAAATTGTCATAATTTTTTTTATTTAATTTAGTCATTAACTGTCGTCAATCTGTAAAGGTTGATTAAATTAGAATATTATTAATTTGGTTATTAATTTTATAACTATTTTAATATTAATCTTATTTAATTCCATAACGTTTGATGATGTCCCTATATAATGGACTTATCTAGGAGGTTGATAACATCGAAATTTGACATCGGGATTTAGGAGAGTTTTGTGTGTCCCATTGTATTTCTTGAGTGACATATTGGTGAGTCTTTATAGTATGATAATGAGGTATTCACTTGTAACACTTTGTTTATTAGTGATTGGTTGCGACCCGTGGATGTAGAGAAACTTCTTCTCTCCAAACCACGTAAATATCTTAGTGTCTCTTTGTGTAATTCCGTTCATTGGTGTTGTGAGTATATTTGTTCCACTTTCGGCGCACAACAGAGATAAATGTTTTCTCCCAACACATAATAGGTTAGCATAGCTCTAAGATATTTCGACACTTTTGCAATGTGTTACAATAAGTGCTCGAACTTTGATGCATAATACATAAGTATAACTTCATTATATATAATTATATATATATATAGTGCATAAATTTTAGATTATAACAATTTAGTCCTTCATTTTTACTTTTGTTATAATTTAGTCCTCATTGATTTAATTTAATTATATTTTAGTTCATAATAATGAGATTATACAATATATTAATTTTGATGAAATTATAAATTAAGTTGCTAGAAATTTATGTATAGGGACTAAAATTTAATTTGATAAAAAATGTTTCTTTTTTTTTTTTAATTTTTAATTTTTACTTTTTTAATACTAAAATCAAGATTTATTTAAAAAAAAACATTTTAAGTACTAATATTGATATGTTTTTTTTTTAAGAGAAAAACATATATATTTAGAATATTTGAATTAGTTATATCTTTAGTGGACTCGTGTTCTTGGTTAGTTTTCTTTACGTAACAAAGCGGTGATTTTGAGGTGCAGACGGTTTTCTCTTCCATTTTGATTCAGTTCCTTTCTGTTTCTCCATTTTCTTCTCTGTGTTTCTTAGATACTGTTGATATCGATTTTCTCAAGGCTCCATACACAGCAGGAAAAATGAGTAAAGAGCGAGCCAAGAAACCAACCTTCTTGACGCTAACTGAAAATCAAAAGCTTTTTCTCTCGCTAATTAACGAATACGCGGCTGAAAAAATGCAAGGAGGTATTTCTATGTAACACTTAATGTTAATTCCCTAGAAAATGTTCTGATCGGATTGCTAGCACTTCTTTTACTGTATTACGATCAGATTTGTTTCAGAAAGGTAATCGTCTGGTTCAATTTTCGCGATTGTGGCAGATTTTATGTTGATATGGAGGTTTTTCTATGCAAGAACTGTGTTAAGAAGTATAATGCTAGCTTTTTTTTTTTTTTTTTTGTACTGTATTTGCTCAGAATTGTTTCGGAAAGGTAATTGTCTGATTGAGTATTGGCTATTCTAGCAGGATTTTGGTTGATAAGGAGGTATTTATATACAAGAACAATGTTCTATCCCTTGAAAATGTTCTAATCAAAATGCAAGAAATTATTGCTCTATTCGATCGTCTGATTTGGTATTCGCAATTATAGCAGAATGTATTTTGATAAGAACTGCATACCAGAATTTCTCATGAAGTTTGATGAATCTAAGATTCAATGTCTTAATTCCTTCGTTTTATTACGAAGTTTGAAGGAATCTTCTTCTTATTTTGATCATCAAGTAGAGAAAAGCGTCGTTGTTTTGAGGAAGAGAATGGAAGAACTTCGATCTGAGCTTGAAGCGGCCAATGCTGACCTTGAAAACGTCAAGCAAACCAAAGAAACCAAAGAAACCACTGAACAGGAGCTTAAAGGCTGTGAAGTCGAATTGTCTCTGAATGAAACTTCAATTAAGACTCTCGAGGTTTTATTTTCTATTTCTCTTACATTTCACTCTACAGTTGTGTCACCATTAATTGATCTTTTTCCTTCTTAAATCTAATTTATCGACTCCAGACGAGGATTTCTGTGCTACAAGGTGAAATTGCATCTGTTGGGTCTGAGTTAGACTCTCTTAAGGTGCTAAGATGATACTTAGAGTTCTGTATTTGTTATATTGAATCTGCCTTACATTTCTATTCTCACATTCTCTTTATTCGCTTAAAAAACATACTGGGATCTGGAATACGGTCGTTCGATCATAAAAGTGTGAAGGAGGAGCCGCAAGGTTGAAAATCGTCTCTCTTTTGTGATTTACAGCATATTAGAATAGTATGAAATTCATCTATTTTACAGAAGTATATAATTCAATGGCTTAAGAACACAGTGAAAGTGATGAGATCTTATTGACCATGCAGGAACCAGTTTCTCGATCACATGTCAGAGCTTGATGAAAAAATCAGGTCCGTCTTCTGTATTTTAATGCAAGCAACTTGCACTATGCATGCCTGTACATATGCTTCCCTTTGGGCTTGATAATTTTTAACTAGGACCTGTTTGGAAACTGCTCTCAAAATAGTTCTGTTGTTATTATTAAAGTTGTTAAATTCTGAAAGCTAAATGTAGCACATTCTACTTCTAAATTCGTTTCTTCTTCATTTTTTATTTTCTTTCATTTCTTAATCTCTGTAGCTGTCGAGTCCGATACTCTTAACCTTAAAGGCACTATTATCATCACTGTTGACCCCAGTATTTGGGTAAAATAATGTTCAAGTGCCTGTCGTTATAATGCTTCTTTCTGTAATAAAGCTGTTACTCGTTACAAGTTATTATTTCTGTTTTTAAGAATACGTTTTATCTCAAAGGGCCAAATAAATGTCTATTCTTAAGATTTCGCCTCCCTTATTGAAAGCTCTAGCATGACAAATTTCTTACAGTAATGGACATAGATTTTGTCTCTTGTAAATATTAGAACAATTTGTTCTTAAATATGTAAACGGTGCGCAATTAGTAATATTGTAAGGCTATATTCCATTAACTTTCTTAATGAAACACAGGAAATTTCAATATCAACTGGACATAAAGAAAACTGGTATAGTTCCTGATGGAGATGCTACAGGTGAGTCAATGGTTTCTGTTCCAGCGTTATGATAATCTTCCCTTTTTTGCATTTTGTTATAGTCAATTCCATCTTGTTTTAATTGCTGAAAATGACACCTGAGATTATGTCGTGATTGTGAGCAACTTCTCGATCCATATTCTTTGTTTGTTTCAAATTACATTCTACCTCGAATATATTTAAAATACGAGGCTTCTGTTTATGCAAAATTGAATGCCTTGGACTCCTTGCAGAAGAATCCCATGAACTGGCGGGAGATGATACGAAAACTTCTGAGTCTGTTGAGGACAGGCTTATCAAAGTAATAACTCAAATAACCAATGAAGACGATGCCTACCTATTAAAAGAACAAATGAAAAATCAGGTAAAAAAACAGTGCTTCCAAATATTAGGAAGAAACCTACCTACTTTTATTTCCCGTGTACTATGCTTTAAATTTTGTTGTAAACAAATGGGCCATCAATCAAAATCAAGAAAAGAAAATGGAAGTTGTAAATCAATAGGAAAAATGACATTTTCAACAGGTTTCCATACATCCTGCCTTAATTTAAATTCATCTTCTCTCTCTTTCTTTCAGTGAAACTATATTCTTAAATGATAATTTGGAATAATTGAATTTGCAGAATCGGCAAATGTCGATTAATCTAGAGAAAAGGAAGGCTGCGATGGCGATGATGCAGAAAGGAACAACAAAATCGGGAGATTTGACTAGATATCCTTTACAAATAAACTACTACACTTTCGACTTAACTGATTATTTTAATTTCTGAAACTTCCCTACTAACATTCGTAGTGCTAAATCTCTTCTGTTATACTGACTTTGGAAAGGCTTGATCTGGAATCTTCCAGTATACCAAGCAATGCTTTTGAGTCAAAGTCAATGGATAGATAATTTTGTCTTTAACTCTGAATATATCTATAAACAATCTTTTCGCCAACTTTGGACACTTTCGGGTGATTTTGTTTCTTTGACCATCCATTAGCTCACTTCTGGATCGGAAGGGTCATATAATCGTCTCAGCGAGACATTGCTGAATAGTTGTATATGCCCTCAATGTTTCCATGACAATTCGGAGGCCTGGGACAACATTCCTCAGGTAAATGAGGCCATTTGAACTTTTTTAAGAAGCAAAAAATGTTTTTTAGTGTAGCATCTTAGATATGCCTTGCGTGCATCTGCTGATTTCTGCTTATTGGCATGATAAATAGTGTAGTTGTCGATTTTGCATATTAGCATGATAAATAAAACCGACAGGTAAACTTCAGAGAAAACTTATTAGATCCTCGCCATTCTAATTTCTCAGTATGTCAAAATATTTTGCATCGCTTTCTTTTGTTCTTGTCTAATTTTCTCTACTCTTATATTCACAAAATCAATGGAAACCCAGATGAACGGTGTAGAATTTTTTTAATAAAAGAATTGAACCGAACTTGAAAGATACCAAGGCAATTCAAGTCACTTCTTCATTTCTACATACCCAGCCTTCATTTGTCCCATGGATTTTGCACTCATAGTGATGATTCTTCCCATGAATTTTGCACTCATAGTGATGATTCTTCTCTATCCTTTACCATCAATGCTGCCAAGGTAGATTTTGCTTCTACTGTAGTTTCCCCCTTCACCTGCATCATCAAGGTTAGTTTGGAAGATCAGAACTACAAACCTCCCTTAGTTTCTAGTCTGAAAATTGAAATTGATTCTACCATTCAAGATCTGTTTGATAATGGTTTTATTTCTAGCATTCTGTTTTAATTTATAAATTAAAGCAAAAAACCAAGGGAAAAAAAGTGGCCTTGAAATGTTTGCTGATGAGAATTTACCATCTGTTTGGAAAGCGGTATGGAGGGAAGAAACTTGCTGAGGGCAATAACCCTTGGATTTGTAGATTCCAGCAGCTCAATCTGTGCTAAAAATTGGGCAGAGACTGGCCTGTGATCAGAAAACTTACTCTCACTTCTGAAATAGGAGAGCTGCCTCACTCCTTTTCCATACCATAGAATTCTGTCACACCTGCATAGTTGCATAAATTTAGTCATTTTCATTCCTTAACCTCTCTCTCTCTCTTGCAGCTTTTCGTTCCATTTCTTGCAAATTAATCCAAAACTCTAGGACTTCATCAAGATTCTAGAGAGAGGGAGAGAGAGAGAGAGAGAGAGCTTAAAGAACGCATTGGACATGAAGGCCTCTCTCTCTCTCTTTCTCTTAGAATTAATCCTAACATGGACCGGTCCCCCCTCCACTTTAGGACCCTCTAATCTATGATTTCATTTCATCAAGGTTATAGAAAGAGAGAGATTGATTACTTGCATTTTTTTAAGCTCTCACTCTGTTTGTTTCCAATATCTAGGAAATTAATTGAAAACTGAAGGACTTCATGGACCCTCTAACTATAGGAATCTGTACCCTAGAACTTGATTATGTTTTAGAGAGAGAGAGAGAGAGCGAGAGAACGAAACAGAGTAAATTGTGTTAGGATGAAATAGTGTATACCATGCTGGAGTTCTTTGCTTCTCTCCTGTTCTTCTTAGAGGACCACCTGAATAGCGATTGCAATTAGATGAAGAATACTTGTAAGTAGGTGCAAACTCTATGTTTCCTTCTCTCCAGCCCTGAAACACTCCACCAGCTTCTTGTTCTTTCCGTAGCTGATCAAATCCTTGCAATGCTTTCCAGTCTTGCTTCTTTATCAGTTGCCTCGCAAAATTGTCCTCTAAATACAGCCTATAGTTCAGATCCCCAAACCAAAATATTTGACTGTTCCACAGCACACACATCCAAATTTGCGTTAATTTTACCACTTCACATCATAGCACTATTCCTCCCCATATGCCATCCAAATATTTGACCTTTTGTATGCAAACTATCCTTTTAAAAGTTAATGCTTTCTATAAAATTTATCCTACAAAATTAATCAACAATATCAGAATTTAATCTCTATACCAACACTGTGTAGCATTGGCCTTATTCAATTAATAGCGACGACAAAAAAAAATTAAAAACACCCACTTACTCATGTCCTAAGATCGTGAGAGGAGGATTTGGATTTGGATACCCATCATCTTTAGGCGTTCTGGCAAAAAAAGTCCGCCGGAATATCTCCGACACCTGGTGGTTCCTCCGCCGCTCGTCCCCCCTTTTCTCTCCGGAAGCCAAGTGTGCCGCCACAAAGCAAAAACTTGTCCCTTCAATTGACATACTTACCGAAACCGACCCTTTATTACCCAAATAACCCATTATTCCACAGGCCACTGAACAAACTTTGACATTCGAAATGTAATATTTCCTCAGCAAATCTCTCCTTATCCATACGCTTGTAAACACTCCCACCATCTTCTTGCTTGCCAACAAAACATATCTGCTCCCGCCGAAAAGCTGGTTCGCCGGAATTCTCGCTGGGAATTTGATCGGCGTTTGATCTCCGGCGAAACTTATCGGTTTTTTGGGGTTTCTTGTGTAGTCCTCGTCGCCGGTGCCTGTGTTCATCAACATTGGCGTTAGCCATGGACATCCGTATTTGTCGTTTAGAATTTTCCCGATCAGTAAATTCCAGTTTGTTGCTTTGGATTTGTCCTCTGCTCCGACCACTGTCCTTGTTTTCAATGGTACAATCTCTTGAAATCTTCCCTCCAAAAACCGAGGAAAACAAAGCAATTGAAATTTAGAGCCTAAACTGTTGAAAAAGAGTTCTGTTTTTTCTGGATCTATAAACATACCCGAGAACGTATATATCTGCTGCATCTTTGAGGTTGAGCCAATCGTCTAAATCGACGGCTAAGCTTCCGACCGGTGATCTTCCGGCTACATTCCAAGTACCCACAAAGATTCTGATTCATTTGAGGAAAATTTATTCAGAATCAAGAAAAAAAAAACGATCACAGAGAAACTATGACTCAAATTCTTTATTTCCTTGGCCACCTTAATTCATTGGTTAATTTGCATGGACCCATATCGACCGACTGAGAGAGGACATCCTTCAGAAAGGTTTCACTTTCATAATCATCTCCATCTGTAACAAACCCTCAGTAAGCCTCAAAATGGACATTAACTGAATTAAATCAATAAATATTTACAAAATGAACCTGAAATTTCATTGTTGGGACAACATGGGTCAGCTCTCTGGTGTTTTGCAGGAGTGAACCAGTACTTGCGGAACCTACTGGATTTGGACTCATGGCTCTCCCTCTCCATTACTTTGAAGAAGAAGAAAAAGAACAAAAAGAAGAAAATTGATGGTATTGTTTAAATTCGTATGAGCTGGTATCCCAAACATTAATACTCTGATCCATACTGCCTAATTCTCAAAGCTTTTTGGTAACAATAATTTATTTCCCTTTTTCTCTTGACTTTGACCACTTCTTCTTCTAAACTTCAATGGTGAGCAATAATTCTTCACAAACCTTCATACTTACCACCCAATTCTTTCCAGTAGAGAGAGAAATTAGAAAGATAGACTTGAAAAAGGAGAACCCAATTGGGGTTCAACAAAGAAACTGCAGGCGGCAACTCCTAGAGAGAGAGAGAGAGAGAAGTCAAAGGTGGATAGGAGAGAGAAATTCGCCTGATTTTTTTATTTGGGTGAAGTCTTTGTAGAGAGCAGTATATTTGATGGGGTGTAGTTGAGGAGGGGAAGACAGCGAGTAGTGAAAGGAACCTTAAAGAGACATAAACCTCACAATGTGTTATGATGCAATATTAGAAGAAGAAGGATTTTGATTAAATTGGCAGCTGTTCTGTTTGGTAGTGGGAGTCACGTCTGTCTTGTGAATTATTTTCTCTTTTTAATAACGTGACAATTTTTATTTTTGTGTACTGCTTATCATGTGTACCAATGTCAATCACTCTTCTTTCTTCTTTTATTGATTCCCTTTTTCTTTCATCTCTCTAATCGCAACATCTTTTTGCTTCTCACAGTAATGCTCGCACATCTCTCTTGGAAGATTCCATCTCACTCTGGGATTTCCTTACGAGCATTTCAATCGTACAAGTTTATGTAGTTAGCGAAGTTGAAAACTAGAAAAACTCGAGTTTTGTGTAGTTTTAGGCCTCATTTTTTCAGGATAATAAATGTTGCAAATTTATGTTACAATTGACACATATTTTAGAAATTAGTTTATAGAATCTATAAGATGAAAGATTTCTAAATAGTATGCTTAAACTAAATACCTCCAACTTTTGTAGTCATAGTGTGATTTGAGGTATGTCGGTCGAGTAGTTTATGTTTGATTATCTAACATATATTTAGTTTATGTTTGTGATTTAGTTTAGATGATATAATGTTGATTAGATAATAGGTAATTTTGTTTGGATATGTGGATCTGAAAAGCTTGAATTTTGGTATCAAATAAATTATCTTAAAAGCCCTAAGTTTACATAGTTGGTGAAATTTATTTATCAAACTCGTAAATTAAGGATATGTATCTATCAATTTTAATAGTCTGAATCAAATGTTTCATCGAGAAGGAGGGCAAGAACATATATATATATATATATTTATAGGAAATTACCTCGAGCTTTTAACACTATTACCTGAGCTTGACTTTTCTCACTAAATTTCTTCTATTTTTATTCACTTGCTCTCAGTTTTACCATAGTTTCCCTAAATTCTCCTTTTCCCTGGAAGGCTGATTTCAACATAATAAAATAAAATAAATGAGTGCATAAAAAATTAAAATAACCAAATAAACATCAAAATTACAATAAATAAATCATAAAAGTTCATTTAATTAACACTACATTCATTTACTTTATCATTATTATTTAGTTACCTAACCGTTCAAACTTCAAGAAGAAAAAAAAAAGTAGACATACTTTATTGCCAATACTCCACTTTAATCAATTAATTTTTACTAACTATAAATGTCATTATCTCACTTTCAAAAATGAGTTATATATAATTTTTACTTTCTATTCAATTTTTATTTTATTTATATATTCAATTTACTGTCATATTCTTTGTTTGATAATCTATTAAATGCATGTGCGGACTTTTTTTCAAAAAAATTATAATTCTGTGAACAAAAACCTAGCAAAAAAAAAAAAAAAAAAAGAAAAGATCTGAATTTTTAGTCTTAATCAATAACACGGGTCATTTATTACTATTAAAAAGTTGTGCTCTTTTTAGCTAAACACAAATTTGATTAAGTTTGAAAATTTAGAACAAATATTGACCCTATTGGGGATGGATGAATTTGGCGAAGTAGGTTCTTAAATAATCACTCACTATTGTTACAAAAAGTTATGATTCTTCACATTTAGGTAAGGGGAACCTAATTTTCTGCTAAAATAGAGTATCTATTAAATACCTAATATAATTTGCAAAAAGATTCATTTGAAATCATTTCATAAAACGATGTTATGGATTTACATGTTTGTATAAAAATCTTAAAATAAAGCCAGAGAAATATTCAACCCAAACTCAAAATAAACGAAAGGAAGATAGTAAGAAGAACAATACCCTACACTAACATAAGATTTACAAAATAAATGCAATTATCCTACGTACGTTCCATGGTTTTTAATGCGACGTCGCCGTCAACGTGCAGGGGTGCCTCATCTTTACCTAAAATATAAGAGCAACACAAGGCTTGAGGTTATGTTAGGCAATGAAACCACACATAACATGAATGAGATTATCATTTAAAATCGTATTCTCTCAAGCGGCTTTCCAGTCTGGGTCATTGGATGTGTATTTACTATTCTACACATGGCCCACACATACGAATATGGATCCACCAGGCGGTTCACACACTCCCTAAGCCTCTTGCTGATCTAGCTAGCGTCTCTGGTGTTGTTGCCAAACACCTAAAAGGAATAACAACCATTGTAGCATCATGATAAACATGATGATCATTTCCCCTTGCATAACGTACATGTCCGTATTTATCATAAGGGGAAGTATTCTCATGCACTTAAATTTTTTTATTGTAAATAAATCAAGCAAGATAACCCTTTTTTTCAATTTCATTTAATTCATAACATAAATTTTAAAACATGTCTTAGGGCTGTAGGTCATAAATCTCCTCGTCTCAAAACATTTCATCGCATGTCATACATGTTATGGTCAACGTAATCATGTCATAGTATATCATGACGTTTCATAGCATAGCATATCATAATTCATCGAAGCATAATACGTCATGCATTTGTATTTTAATGTTACTGGTCATATCTTATAACAAACCATATCATATCATTGAAACATATCGTATTATAAAAAATAACAAACATATTAAATATACGACACGGCATCGCATTGGGCACATGTCATCATAGATAAGACAACTCTTCCAATTATGTCGATAGTAAAGCCATGGTCTAGGGCAAAGCTAGTACAACCCCTTAAATTTTAATTCTATTTAAGGAGTCGTAGATAAATTATAATTCTACTATAATAATTGTGTTACTTAATATTTTATCATAAAATAATTTAAACTAGCTAAAATTAATTTAGCATCAAATAATTTAATACTATGGGTTACCTAATATTTTATCATAAAATTATTTAAACGAGTTAAAATTAATTTAACATCAAATAATTTAAACTAGCTAAACCTAGTTCGCATAAAATAATTTAAATTTGGAGGTCTCGACTTCAATAAAAAAATTCTATTTTTTTCGTATGGGATAATTTATACACGGATCTTTTTTCAAACGTATTATGCATATGTTTTGTAATCTATAATTTATTGAACATATATATATATAAATTTTTATAATTATTTAAACATGAAAGACCAAATTTATTACATATAGATAGGGGTGTTTATATGATTAGATAATCCGACCAATTCAGACGGCTCCAATTCAACTTAAATTCTTTTCTTGAAAATTTTGTTTGAATTGCCATGTGACATTTGTATGGTCGGGTAAATCTGACCAACCCTAAGGTTTCAATCCAATAAAATCCGAATTTTAAAAAGATTAAGATTTTTAACGTTTGTAATTGATATTAATAATATGTTGTAATTTGTAAATGTTTAATATTTAAATTTTATAAAATTTTAGTATTAATGTAACCATGTATTTTGGATAAGCAAGATTTTTTTTTAAATAATAATAATAAAAATCTGAGAACCTAACCTAATCCAACTTTAAAATAGAGAGTTAAGTTGGATTATGAATTATAAGCGGATGGGTTAAAAATTTGGAATTTCTTCAAAAAAAAAAAAAAAAAAATTCAACCCAAACGATGTACACTTTGTAGGGACTAATATTCATACATACATATATATATATACATACATATATATATATACATACATACATGTATATATATATACATACATACATGTATATATATATACATACATACATGTATATATATATACATACATACATGTATATATATATATGGAAGAGGGGTTGTTTGGTTGGGAAGTATAATCCGTACATTTGTAAAATAATGTATGGTTTGGTTTCATAATCACCCAATAGTGACTTAAAATGTGTCTCCAAATGTCTACTTCTTCTATTTATTTCTTTCACACTCATTTCATTTAAACCATACATAAAACCCATATTTTAAATTGTTTTATGTTCTTAAAAATAAGTATTAATTCTCTCTCCCTCTTAGGGGTAAATTTGTAATTTTGCCTCGAATGCTTTGTAGCTCCTTATTTCCGAACAGACTAAAATTCCGTCATAGTTAAGTCGAACATATACTATCGACTAAGAATAAGAGCAATGATTTTAATATAAAAAGTTAACACGAAAAAAACGAGCTTGGATTGAAATCATTAGTGATGGGAGTAATTATGTTGGTGTAACGACTCAAATCCGCTAGCAAATATTTTCTTTTTTGAGTTTTTCCTTTCGGACTTCTCCTGGAGACTTGCATCTACTAAGAAGAGATTTCCACACTTTATAAAGGGTATTTCGTTCTCCTCCTCAACTAACGTAGAACATCGTGGAACATCACAGTTAAAAGTAATTAATTGGACTGGAATATGAAAGGTTGAATGTGTACTCTACATTCAACCGACTCCTCCACTCATCCATCTAACCCTACCAATTCACTATGACCAATCAACCAACAACTAAACAATTTTCACATCCTATAAATAAATTAAATAACGTTATACAATTATTCATGTGGACTTCAACTACTAAAATTGTAATAATTTAACTCTTCACAACAATGAAAATGCTTTTTTTTAAGCTTCGTGATCTCGTAATTCTTCACATCATTGTGAGAAAACCACGTATTCGAACTCTGACTTAAAGAGCTCAAATGAACTTAAATGAACTTACTATTGGAGCGTCTACAGGTTACAGGTGCGTGTAACCTCATGCATGTTACATTTCATACGATCATGGATTACTTCTCTAGCATGTAAACGAATGCGTACACCATGATACTTTATTCACGTTCCTCTCTTTTTCACTAGTTTTTTATAGAGTGAGCGTATCCTAGTCCATAGTTAGGCTAAGAGCCGTTAACAAGCCTACCTAATCAGTTCATAAACAATTCAAAAGAAAGAGTACCTGGATTATATATTCGATTTCAATCCACGTACATGTGTGTATATATATATATATATATCAAATGAAAGTTGTCAATGTCATTTACATGTGTGCGTGTAAGAAAGAAAGAACTCTAACCTCAAATTTGTGTATAAATAAGGAGGCATGTGAGCATTTGTTTATGAGGGAGGAGAGCAGGCTTTGCAACTAAGCCTACAATATCCAAGTTCTTCCTTAGAACCCAAGGAAGAACCCACCATATAACCAGGGTTCTTTTCACATTCACCTGCTTTGGCCCATGCACTACAGTGCTCATTCTCATCCACACAATCTGGATTCCTCCAAATCTCATCTACTGGTAGCATGTGAATCCATTTTGTTGCAGACCACTTCTCCCCCTCTATCACTGGGCAGCTCCCGTGATAGCTCGTCGGGTCTGTCGTCACGTTTGGATGGAGACTGAAGAATAGTAGAGCGTCGCCCTTCTTTGGCTTAACTGCAGCCATAAACAAATAAACACTCTCTTTTGAAGACAAAATGTGATGCAACGAGCAAAAGAAAGATGAAGATGACGAGAAGTTAAGAAGATGATTTTTTTTTGTGAGATTCCAGATCGGTTGGGGAGCAGAACGAAACATTCTTTATAAGAGTGTGGAAACCCAAAGAGGACAATATCTACTTGTTTCTTAGCTGGCTTTTTGTTTCAAAGTAAAAGTTTACCAATAAACAGATCTCCAAGTCGTCATTGCCCGATTTTAACAAAAAAGAAACTAGAATTGAATTCCATGATATAGAGAACATGTGAGATCCCACGTCGATTAGAAAGAAGAACGAGTGACAGCGAGGACGCTGGGCTACAAAGGGGGTGGACGGTAAGATCCACCAAATCCAGGGATTTTGCCCTTTGGTTTAAGAGAGGAACGAATCATTATTTATAAGGAGGTGGAAACCTATCCCTAGCAAACACATTTTAAAAACCTTGACCGAAAGTCTGAAAGGGAAAGCTCAAAGAGGACAATATTTGTTAGCAGTGGGCTTGGGCTGTCCTAACATGGTATCAGAATCATGCTCTTAACTTAGCCGTGATAACATATTTTTGAAGAAAAAAACTCAATACCTCCATAACCGGTCGTAGAGCAATCGAACAAATCCTTGTTCTCCTCCTCGAATACTTTAGCCTGTCAAAGGGAAATTATAAATTGCAACAATTCATAAACAAGTTCCAAACTTCAACTCGAAACGAATTACAAAAAGGTCCGAACGAGAGCAGTTAGCGTTCGGAGAAAGTAATACCGGAGAATCGGGAAAGACAGTTTCTCCACCCCTTTCAACATTGGACAAATACATCAAGACTGTGGCTATCCGATGACCACCAGCAGCTACATTAACTGGATCTTGAAAAAAATCAAAATGTGGTACATATTGCTGACCATTTTCATACCTTAGTATTTGTATAGGCTCCCCATTATCTGATCCGAAAGAGCAATTTCGAGATTTTACGAGCCTCATTCTGTAAATAAATAAATGATACAACATCGAAAGATCTATAAGTCGTTTACCGACGGGAAGGAACGTCCATGCAGCAATCTTGGCCTCAATGCCAGCAACTATGTCATCCTGGGGAGGGGAAGGGGACTCAATGTTAGCAACTATGCCACACTTGTAGTATTATATCTGTGTCAAGGCCGTCCTTGTTCTTCTTTAATGCATAAATTTGAACAATCTGTTCTTACTGATAGTCTTTATAGTAGACCACATCAAACTTAGGCCAATCTAGATGAACACTAAATCAAATTTTCATGAATTTTATGAAGCCCATTTGAGAACAGTATTGGAAAAGGGAATCTAAACTGCAGAAACTGGCAGATATTTTGTTAATACTGAGGTCAAATACCTGAGCCTTATAAAGAAACATGCCGGTACTCGTCCGGTCAGTACTCGAACGACTTGCACCCGTAATGTCATCGACCACCAATGATTGCTCTAGGTAATCCTTCGCCTACAAAAAGTATACGACAGTTATTGTATCAGTCTAAGTCCAGTGTACAAAAAGTATATGACAGTTATTGTATCAGTCCAAGTCCAGTGCTAGCAGATATTGTTCTCCTTGGGCTTCCCCTTAAGGTTTTTAAAACGCGTTCGCTCACTCTTATAAAAAATGCTTCGTTCTCCTCCCCAACCGATGTGGGATCTCACAATCCATCCCCCTTCAGGACCCAACGTCCTTGCCTACACTCGTTCTCCTCTCCAATCGATGTCGTTTCTCTCTCCGGTCGATGTGGGATCTCACAATCCACCCCCTTCGGGGCCTAACATCCTTGTTGGTACATTACCAAGTGTCTGGCTTTAATACCATTTGTAACAGCTCAAGTCCATCGTTAGCAGATATTGTACTCTTTGAGCTTTACCTCAAGGTTTTTAAAACGTGTATGTTAGAAAGAGGTTTCTGCCCTCTTATAAAGAATGTTTTGTTCTACTCTCCAACCGTCGTGGGATATTACAATCCATACCCTTCAGAGCCCAGTGTCCTTGCTGGCACTCGTTCTCCTTTCCAATCAATGTCATTCCCCTCTCCAATCGATGTAGGATCTCACAATCCACCCCCCTTCGAGGCCCAACATCTATGCTGGCACATTGCTGGGTGTCTAGCTCTAATACCATTTGTAACAGCTCAAGCCAACCGCTAGCAAATATTGTCCTCTTTGAGCTTTCCCTTTCAGACTTCCCCTCAAGGTTTTTAAAACGCATTTGCTAGGAAGAAGTTTCTACACTCTTTATATGTTTCGTTCTCCTCCCCAACCGACATGGGATCTCACAATCCATCCCCTTCAGAGCCCAGCATCCTCACTGGCACTCATTCTCCTCTCCAATCGATGTCGTTCCCCTCTCCAGTCGATGTGGGATCTCACAATCTACCCCCTTCGGAGCCCAACATCCTCACTAGCACACTACCCGATGCCTGGCTCTGATACCATTTGTAACAGCTCAAGCCCACCGCTAGCGATATTGTCATCTTTCAGCTTTCTCTTTCAAACTTTCCCTCAAGATTTTTAAAACGCGTCTACTTAGGAGAGGTTTCTACACTCTTATAAAAGACTAGGGAGAGGTTTCTAAACTCTTGTAAAGAGTGTTTCATTCTCCTCCACAACAACAATGGACGTGAGATTTCACAATTATACACAATTAAGTCCGAGGATCAATTTTTCTCAGCCTCCAAACAGGAAAAGGAAAATGAACAAAGAGAAATTCACCATACCAAATCGATAAGATGCTGGCACTCCTCTGCAGACAGAAATCCCTTGTACAAGAAAGCCCTGTATATGTTCATCTAATTGAGCAAAAAAAAAGAAAAAAATGGAAACATATAGCCCAAAATGTGCAAGATTCTAGACTTCATCAGGAAAATTCATAGAAAAAATTAAGAACGTTACGGACCTGGGTTGCGATGAAAGCTGAACGACCCGAGTGGGATCGATTTTAATGGAGGAACCGTCCATTTTCATCCTAATAACAGAATCTTCCCTGTGAAAATCATATCAATTAGGTGAAATTTTCAAATATCGGATGAACGGAGATAAACAAAAACAGAGAAATCAATGAAGTATTATTACGTTTTCGTGTCGTCCAAGAGTAATTTCGGCAATCGATTGGCGGAGCGAGCAAATAGAGGGAATGAACAGAGGAAACAAAGAGAAAATGCAAGAAAAAATCGAGAATCCATGGCGAAACTCGAGCTCTGAAACTCAGAAATTCAAGAGAAAAAAAGCGAATTATATAAACGAATAAATGGAAAAGAACGAGAAATCAAATCAAAGAACGAAAATGGATGACTGAGAAAGCGATCGCTTCGAATTTTCTGGTTCATACTCATTTAAGAGGAGAATTAATGGGCAGCCCAGAAGAGGATCTGCTCCGAAACCGCTGCTTACAACCATGGAAATTGAAGTTTCTTCCAGCGGGAAATTGTTTTGCATTGAAGGACTCAGTTCCTTTTTGAGGGAAGATGACAAATAAATGGCTATTTTTAAAACTCCCATAAACAAATCCCATCCATTTTTATAATTTTCCTTATAATGCTTTTTTTTTTTTTTTTTTTTTTTTTTTTTTTTTTTTGGG
>NW_019268519.1:5974735-5990974 GCF_002738365.1 Cucurbita moschata | reverse complement strand
TTTTTTTTTTTTTTTTTTTTTTTTTTTTTTTTTTTTTTTTTTTTTTTTTTAATTATTATTATTATTATTTATTTTTCAAGAAAAAAATAATAATAATAAAAAATAATGACTCAAAATTACTAATAATTTTTTTTTGGACCAATCTAAAATTTCGAGTGAATTAAATTAGGGACAGTCACAATTCAAATAGAGTTTAGAACATAACCCTTTATATTCGAGTTTTTTTTTATTATTATTATTTAAAAATCTTACTTATTTACTGATACCTTAATAACTAAAATCACTGTACAATTCAAATATTAAATTTTTATAAATCACAATGCATCATCAATGTGAGTTACAGACGTTAAAAATTCTTAATTTTTTAAAAAAGTACGGTAAAGTTGAGCTCGCTTGTAACCCTATTTTCGAGTTAGTCGGGAATATTGAGATATGGAAACTAAATTTTATGATTTTAAAAAATTAAATCCAACTCAAACCGGAAAAAAAAAAAAAAAANGAAAAAAAAAAAAAAAAACCAATTCAATGTTTATGTTTGGGTTAAATAGTTTAGATTGATCGAGTTATTGGATCGTATGAATATCCCGAAAAAAAATGAACTATTTAAACGGTTCTTATGCATTAGGATAAAACCAACATGATTAATGAGTTTTAATGGTATGTGTGTCGTTAAGTTCCTTTATTAAATTTCTAAATAAATCTTAATCACTGTAAATGTGCAATTAGTTTATAACGTATATTAACATAACGATCACATATGACTCAATCACACCTATGAAAGCTTGTCCTTTGCTTTACACGGGTGAAAGTGACATTTATAGTCAATTCCCTCGCTAAATTTATTAATTGAGGATTAATATTTAAACAGAATGATCATATATAACAACGTTCATCATTGGGAATGAAAATTTCGAATAAGTCACCTGACATAAAATTATTTCAAGCAAAGCACAACCACCGAGAAGAAAAATGCACCTTGGTAATATAAATAATAACTTTCACTCGGGTATCACCGATTCAACTATGGTTTCACTTTATTTATTTATCCCTCTTTTACTCTGGTATCACCAATTCTCATAAACCTTCGTTCTATGTTGAAGTCAATTACAAATAAAATATACTTATTTGTAAGAAGCAAGAAGCCGGAGAGAATATCACTAAAAAAGAACAACTTTGTAAGTGTTTTTAGGGTTGAGGAATGTTCGAAGACAGTCCCGCATAGACTAATTAAGAAAATGATCATGAGTTTATTACTAAAGAATACATCAAAGCTTTCTGAAAGAAACCAGAAGTAACGTCACGAGAGTTTATGCTCAAAATGAACAATATTATATTATTATGGAAGATCGTGTGGTTCCTAACATTCAGATTAGAATTAAACGGTCCCTAATAAAGGCGATTTCCATTGCTTAAAGCTAGGCCAACACAAATCTTGAAGTAGAATTCAAGCACCTTCAATGCACTCCCACATCCTATAAATAAACTCTTTTCATTACTCAATCCCTTATCTTTCACCCAATCTCTTCAAATGGAGTTCCCAAATCGCTTACCTCTTTTCTTCATCTTCTTCCTCTCTTCCATTTTCCTTTCCTTTGGTAATGCGTTAACACCTCTCTTCCTTTTTCGTTGCATGTATGAGTTGTTCTATGTACGTATATCGACGTAACAGGTCTTAGATTCGAGCTCTTTATATATCTGTTGTATTTATGAGTTGTTATAGGTAACGACTCAACAGATATTGTCTGCTTTAGTCTGTTATGTATTGCTGTCGGCCTCACAGTTTTAAAAAGTGTATGTTAGGGAGAGGTTTCCACACATTTATAAGAAATGCTTTGTTTCCATTTCTAACTGATGTGGGATCCAATAGCGGACATTATTTTGGGCTTGAGCTATTACAAATGGTATCAAAGCCATACATGGGGTGATGTGGGCCCGAGGGGTGGATTGGATCCTACGTCGGTTAGAAAGAAAAACAATATCTACTAGTAGTGGGATTGAGTTGTTACATTATATGTATGCATATCGATGTAAAAAGTCTTGGACTCGAGTTCTTTGTATATTTGTTGTATTTGCGTTGTTATATGCATGTATATCGACGTAGGAGGTCTTAGGCTCGAGTTCTCAATATATTTGTTGTATTTATGAATTGTTATATGCAGGCATAGAATGTAATTTTTTGAAATATATATATTAAAATTAATATGATTGATTTTTATGTATTAATATTTTATTTTATTATTATTATTATTATTATAGTTTAAACATGGATTTAAAATGTATTTTTTAAAATTTAAATTTACAGGGCAGGGCAGTGCGCACACGGTTGCGTTTTACTTTCGCAACAAATGCCCATTCACCATATGGCCAGCGACGGCACCAAACGCCGGCCAGCCCATACTCGCCGACGGCGGGTTCACTCTCCTCTCCGGACAAACACAGCGCGTAGTCGCGCCAGCGTCCTGGACCGGCCGGTTCTGGGGAAGAACCGGCTGCAATTTCGGCCCAAAGTCAAACAATCAACAACCCGCTTGCGAAACCGGCGACTGTGGGGGCCAACTCGCCTGCAAGGGGCTAATCGGAACCCCACCGGCGACACTCGTCGAAGTTGCCCTCCAAGAAGACAAATCGAAGCCTAGTTTCTACGACATAAGCCTTGTTGACGGATTTAACCTCCCGATTTCAGTCAATTCGAAACAGCCCATTTCCCCCAAATGCGCCATTGGAAGCTGCGAGAAGAATCTTAACGAAATTTGCCCCGATGAATTGAAGGTTTTGAATGGGAACCGTCAAGTCGTGGCTTGTAGAAGCGCTTGTTTGGCCTTTGGATTAGACCCGTTTTGCTGCAGAAATGAGTACGGATCGCCGGAGACTTGTAAGCCGAGTCTGTATTCGAGGATGTTTAAGGAGGCTTGCCCGTCGTACTACAGCTTTGCCTTTGATTCGCCACCGCCGTTGGCCAGTTGCTCGGCTAAGGAATTTGTTGTCACGTTCTGCCCCGCGGGTTGGGGCGGCGGCGATGCGGCGGCGAGACAAGAGTAGTGTGTTCGGTGATGACGGTGGATCGGCTTGGTTTGGCTTAGCTATGTTGGGAAGTTCGTATGAATAATAATTTTATTTTATTTTATTTTTTTAAAATCGTGTTGGGCTCGGCAATGTACTATTGGGCCGACGGCCCACCCTTTAAATAGCTCAAAATTTCCGCTATTCTGTTTAGGGTTTCTTATACAATGGGCGAAACTAGACCTATAAATATGCGCCGAAAGGGCTTTGCTCTCATCCCTTCATAATCTTTCCTGTTACTATCTCTTTAAGCATTTGCTCTATATTGTTTTTCTCTGTTTATATGTTATTCCGGATCAAGTGACGAGAAAAATAACTGCAACAATATGAATGGAAGCAATTCCATGTTCATGATTCGTGGTATTTACGTCTGATGTTCTTTCTTTTCTTTGTTTGATTGTTCATTTTAATCTGGAGATTTGATGAATGTTTGGTATTCGTTTGTGTTTTTGAATTACCTGTGACTGTTTTTGAAATACTTATTTGCCTCTGATCTTCATTTTTCGATCTGTTTTGCTTTCGACTTCATATTTGTCTTTGTGTAGCGGTTGCTCTGTGATTACATGCCTTCTCAGGCAATATACGCTATTCTGAAACTCAATAATGTGGATAGATCTATTGAATGGAAATGAGAGCTTCTGCTTCTATATGTTTTTTTCTAAAGCTATTTAGTAATTTTTTCACCTCCTCTGCGGTGATGAATTATGAATAAAATTCACATGTCAGACTTCAGAGATTTTTCTTTCCTTGGAAAGGTAGTCGATGAGAATGTATATTCATATTCTGAGCATAAGCTAGTGATTAATCGTTGTAGTTTTTCTGTAATTTCGTTGTCTTAAGTTCAATTCCCCATTGGAATGGCTAATTATTTCATGAGCCTTTTGCAATGGAGGACATTGTAAAAAATGTTTTAGGTTTTGTATCGAAAACATATTGGATATGCATGCAAAGATTTTGAAAACATATTGGATATTAA
Source organism: Cucurbita moschata (assembly GCF_002738365.1). Lineage (NCBI taxonomy): Eukaryota > Viridiplantae > Streptophyta > Magnoliopsida > Cucurbitales > Cucurbitaceae > Cucurbita > Cucurbita moschata. Next base: position 5,986,938 of record NW_019268519.1, on the reverse strand, counting down.
AAGGTGCTGATTGAATAATTTTTAGGGAAAAGGTTGATAAGCCATGGATCTGAAATTGTGTAGTTGAGCCTTGCAAACTTGCATCATTTTCACACCAGCACGACCAACAATGCGAATCTGTGATGAACTCGTAACTAATATTTAATACAGCGCATTTTGTATGAGAATATACAAATTATAACTAAAGTGCATATTGATTTTTTCAAGATTCAAATGTTAATATTGTAAAATTTCGAAAGAGGTGGTTCATCAAATGTATAAAGCTTCGCTTGAGTATATACCAGCTCGAAGGGCTTAGTCAAGATTTGCTTGAATTAGCTGATTTTCAAACTGCACATCTATCTAAATAGCTAAATATTCACAATAGTCTAGACTTGCTTGAATTAGCTGTTTTTCAAACTGGTTATGTTGTGTTATGTTCATTGTCACGTGTGCAAAATATGACAGCAAGAACAGAATTAAATTTACAATCGTTTGTTTAAAGACTTTTTAATATTCCCTACAACACTAATTACTCCTTAGTTCCAATGTCTATTCTTAAGTAGAAAACATTTAAATGAAAAAGCTTTTTGATTTAGTGCAAGTTTACATTGGTAATCAAGTGCAACAAAACTCAAATGTGAAAATGTTCTAAAAAATAATGGGTTTGTAGCACTTCACTCGGTGCTTCCATAAAGATTGGAATGCCAATTTGTTCTGCTATGCATGTTGTTCACGGGACCTTCACCTTTTGCAGGAGAATCCTCCAGATGTAAATTAGTTTTGTGAGTTCTTCTCAAAGTTGGAACAGGTTAGAGATCTTCTAACATATTCTATTTAGGGTTCAAGTGGGTTTATGTGTAGGTGGTAACATATTCTATTTAGGGTTCAAGTGGGTTTATGTGTAGATGGTAACATATTCTATCTAGGGTTTAGGGTTCTGTAGGTGGTAAGCAGTTATATGGATTTGGCTCTTTACATTTGGACGTTCCTAGTTCTTGCAATTTTATGAATGGACGTCTTTATTTTCATACTCCACTTGTCACAATTGCACTTTTTAATGGCAGCGGACTTGCGATTGTGCGGCACTTATTTTCCAACGACAAGTGAGCTAAGCCAATTTGACTTGCGATTGTGCGGCACTTATTTTCCAACGACAAGTGAGCTAAGCCAATTCGACTTGCGATTGTGCGGCACTTACTTTCTAACGACAAGTGAGCTAAGCCAATTCGACTTGCGATTGTGCGGCACTTACTTTCCAATGACAAGTGAGCTAAGACGACAAGTGAGCTAAGCCAATTCGTTTTTGCGAGCCTCTGGCCTCGGTTTTAAGAGAAGGTTCTAGAAAATTAGGGTAGAGAGAGATTTTCGAGAGAGACAATTGGTTCTTGCGTTGCCTACGGCCAAGTGACGTATGCTTGAGCCTCTGGCCTCGATTTTAAGAGAAGATTTTCGAGAATCTTTGAGAGAGAGAGATTTTCGAGAATCTTTGAGAGAGAGAGATTTTCGAGAATCTTTGAGAGAGAGAGATTTTCGAGAATCTTTGAGAGAGAGAGATTTTCGAGTCGAGAATCTTTGAGAGAGAGAGATTTTCGAGAATCTTTGAGAGAGAGAGATTTTCGAGAATCTTTGAGAGAGAGAGATTTTCGAGTCGAGAATCTTTGAGAGAGAGAGATTTTCGAGTCGAGAATCTTTGAGAGAGAGAGATTTTCGAGTCGAGAATCTTTGAGAGAGAGAGATTTTCGAGTCGAGAATCTTTGAGAGAGAGAGATTTTCGAGTCGAGAATCTTTGAGAGAGAGAGATTTTCGAGTCGAGAATCTTTGAGAGAGAGAGATTTTCGAGTCGAGAATCTTTGAGAGAGAGAGATTTTCGAGTCGAGAATCTTTGAGAGAGAGAGATTTTCGAGTCGAGAATCTTTGAGAGAGAGAGATTTTCGAGTCGAGAATCTTTGAGAGAGAGAGATTTTCGAGTCGAGAATCTTTGAGAGAGAGAGATTTTCGAGTCGAGAATCTTCGAGAGAGAGAGATTTTCGAGTCGAGAATCTTCGAGAGAGAGAGATGTTTGGAAAATAAATATGAGAGAGAGAGATAAATAACAAGACTTAGAATATATAACCTAACCTTACCTTAATTTTGAATTCCCTTGTGGGAAAAAAATAGTTGAAAATTTCAATTTCCAACCGGTTAAACCATCATGCTTGACTAAGAAAAACCATCATGCTCGGACCCTTCTTTTTGTCAACTCAGTAATGGTGCTCAGCTTTCAAACCTTTATCGACTCATTATTCTTAACAATAGGACCCAAAAACTTCTTAGTTCATCGTACTACTGCTTTAGGTTTACCTACAACTACATTAATCTTAGTAAAAGGTGTTTTAGGTGCCCGTAGTTCCAAATTAATGCCCGATAAAAATAAGATTTTGGCTTAGTCATTTGCTTTGTTTTTGTTTGTTCTTTTTCAAAATTGAAGTGCAATTCAAATCTATTAAAAAAATATCTATTTTAAATTTATTTATTTATTTTAATTTTCATGGCGGCTAACCTCCACTACATTAAAGAAATCGAAAGCATGAACCTAGGAGATCTTGTTTGACTGTAATAGATTTTGCACGCTGCAAATTCACCCCTTTTTTTATATTTTCTTTTCTTTTTCCTTCTAAATTAAATATAATTTAACTTTTTTTTTGCTTTTATAGTCAAAATCATATAAATTAAAGACAAAAAGCTACGTGGCTAAACTAACTTTTATTGATTTTTTTTTAATTTAAAAAGAAGAGAAAAGGAATTTTATACCTAACAAATTATTTTTAAATTTTTTCTTCTAAAACATTATTTATTTATAATTATCTCGTAAATTCTTAAAATTTCAATTCTTAAATAATTCTAAAATAAATAATTTTTTTGTGATACCCGAAAATATGATGACTAAAAAAGATTTAAAAGAATTAAAAATTATTATTTTAAACAAGGTGCACATTTCGATCGTATGTTGAAAGAACCTGGGAAAGTTTATTCGATATTTATTTTATATATTTAAAAGTTGATATTTACTAGTGTAAAATGGTGGGTACATTTTTTAAAGTATAATTAAATAATAAATAATAAATAATAAGTTGGTAAACGACTTGTCGACCAAGTTTGTTTTAATTCCACGGTGCGGATAGAAAACAAGCATGCGACATGACGTCTTTGAGAGCTGGCTTCCAATTTCGTTGATAAATGGGAGATTATAATTGATGGCAGCTGGCTAATACATTTACAAAAGGCCATTTTAGCGAAAAATAATTAGATATGATAACTATTTTTTCACATGTATACGAATAAAATATAATAAAGTATGCACGTAATTTTATTGTTGGAGTCGAAAAATGCAATCACATGAGATATGATAGAACCTATCCTTTTAAAAACATCATGCATAGCCTTGGGCTCTAATTTCTAGTACAGGCAACACATGGTCCACGCACACATAGACCCATCATGCAGACTCGTATACGTACTCTTACTCATTAGGTTAGCATTCTCTCAGGCTACCGAACACAAAAATGTCTCCATAGCTTAACTCACGGAATAAACGATGCAAGTCAAGCCTCCATTCATTAATAACATAACGAACCTATGTGATGTGAATTAAAACATCTCGATCATACATTATTAATGCCTCATTCAGAAGAATCAAGTTTCATTTATGAATAAATGTTTCAAAATACTTTAATTGAGACTTCATTTATTCTGATATGGTTAAAGTTTATGACGAATAATTGAAAACTAGATTGATGGTGATTTGAATCTCTGGCCTTTATTTACTTGGAGTGATTTGAATATAAAAAAAGTGATCTTGTTTTGATATATTCGATCATAATCTGAATCTAACATTCCCTTAGGATGATGATTCCTTATCATTTGCTTATTTGAGATTCAAATCACTTTACAAACAAACCGTCAAATGCTCCTTTTGATACATTTTCTAATTCTCCTTTACAAAGATAACATACATGACTTCATAAAGCCTCAAAATGAAACTAAGATGACGAGTTGAGATGCAATATTGCATTAAGAGACCTTGACTCGAGTAGAGGCAAGATCGAGACAAATGACTTTGCCTAATGTAGAGGCGAGAGTCGATTAGTCGTAGATGATTGAACATGCACGCACGAGCATCGTGTGTGGTCAAACAAATTTGGACTATGCATATGTTGGATTTCTTTTAAGACTTGTCACGAGCGTGTCAAAATCATGACGCCACACAAAGGCATCTATAGCCTAGCTTGAGACAATGATCAATATCCCCCCATAGTTGTTATACTTAAAAAAGAAAAATGAATATACAAATCATAAGAACAAACCCAAATCACAAAGAATATTGGGGATCAAATAAAGCAAGAGGGCCAAATACGAGAGAAGACAAACCAACATACAAAAAATTCAGACCACCAAGAAAAAGAAAAGAAGCGGGTTTAGGATAAGCCCAAACTCATCTAGTCGACCTCGACAACCCTACAATCGGCCTCTTAAGGAGAACACACCTAGTGTGCCCACTAGTTCACGATTCTAAAGCAGCTCAATCCAAACTTTTTTAACCTAATTCGAAAAACATGCAAACAAAACCCTAAAATTATCGTATAAATACCATTGTCAAGAACAAGAACGCAAGTTCTTCATTTTGTAGATTTATCTTGTTTTATAAACCGTGTTTTTTCCACTCAACAAATTTTACCGATTATTATCATGTGAATTGTTAAATACATTACTTCGTCAACGTTTTGACAACAATAAATCTATTAAATACAAAATTTAAAATTCAGAAAGCAAAAACAACATTGGTTGGTCCTTTCCTTAAAATATTCAAAAACATGTTCTTTTGTCCGATTTTCCACTCCCTTGTTTTACATGGTGGGCCAAGCTTACACCATTTATGTCCTCATACTCCTATTCTTAAAGAAAGACTTGAATTCTCTCCAACTTGACCACCGCCGCCACTTCTTTAAAAACCCACCACTCTCCGTCCAAACTTTGCTACCAAAACATGACTCCGATGGGCATGGGCGAGCTATGGACTCAAGTTGGGTCTCTAATGGCGACCACCATGTTCATTTGGGCAATTGTTAATCGATATTTCCCCCACCAATTTCAATCCCATATCAAAAGATATCTCCACAAACTCATCGCTTTTCTTTACCCTTACATAACAATCACTTTCCCTGAGTTCACCGGCGAGCATCTCCGCCGTAGTGAAGCTTTCACCGCCATTCAAAACTACCTCCAATCCAAGACCTCAATTCACGCCAAGCGCCTAAAGGCCGAAGTAGTCAAAGATAGCAAATCATTGGTATTAACAATGGATGACAACGAAGAGGTTCTTGATGAATATAAAGGCGTCAAAATTTGGTGGACTTCCACTAAAAACATCCCTAAAACTCAATCATTTTCGATTTACCCTAATTCCGATGAGCGACGATTCTATAAGCTTACATTCCATCGCCGACACCGTGATATCATTCTCGAGTCGTTTATTAACCATATCATGGAAGAAGGGAAGGCGGTCGAGGTTAAAAACCGACAACGGAAGCTTTACATGAATAACTCCGAGACGAATTGGTGGCATAGAAGCAATTGGAGACATGTTCCATTGGAACACCCTTCAAGTTTTAGAACTTTGGCTATGGATCCCAAGATGAAGCAAGAGATTGTTAATGAATTAATCAAGTTCAAGAATGGTAAAGAGTATTATGAGAAGGTGGGGAAGGCTTGGAAACGTGGGTTTCTTCTCTATGGTCCTCCCGGAACCGGTAAGTCCTCGATGATCGCTGCCATGGCGAACTTCATGGAATATGATGTCTATGATCTTGAATTGACATGTGTTAAGGACAATTCCGAGCTGAAAAAGTTGTTGATTGATATCTCAAGCAAGTCAATTATAGTGATTGAAGATATTGATTGCTCTCTTGATCTTACGAGGCAAAGGGAAAAGGAGGAGAAGAAGGAAAAAGAGGCAAGTAAGAAGGGTGATGAAGAAGAGAAGAAAGGGAGTAAGGTGACACTTTCAGGGTTGTTGAATTTCATTGATGGGATTTGGTCATCTTGTGGAGGAGAGAGGTTGATTATCTTCACCACAAATCATAAGGAAAAGCTTGATGAAGCTTTGATTAGGAGAGGAAGAATGGATAAACATATTGAGATGTCATATTGTGGATTTGAAGGATTCAAAGTTCTTGCTATGAATTATTTGGACGTTGAATGGCATGATTGTTATGAGAAAATTGAGCAATTGTTGGAGGAGATTGAGGTGACGCCGGCGGATGTGGCGGAGAATTTGACGCCTAAGTTTGAAGGTGAAGAAGTAAATGATTGTTTCAAGAGATTGATTGATGTTCTTGAGAAGAAGAAACAAGAATCATGTGAAAATGACATGAAAAACAATGGAATTAAGAGCAATGGAGTTGTAGCTGAAGATGGAAAAGAGAATGGTGACATGTAAATTGAAGAAGTGGGTGTACAAACTTGTGTGTATTTGTAAAAATTTGAAGATATGATCACTTTGTATAGGCTAAATGCTTGTTTGTGTTTTAGTTGAAATGTAAGATAATTTGTGTATTAGTTGAATGTAAGATAATTTGTGTATATTAGTTCATCATACTCTCAACCATTGATGATATGGTATTGGGAAGAATAAAGTGTTTAAATTTGGGTATTTTTTATGAAGCATAAACACAAAGGGTTGAAGATCTACTCCACTTAGAAGGGTTAAAGTTGTTTGCTTAGTCAATCTAAACAAGTTTAATAGAATGTAGACAAGATAAAACAAAGGGGATTGAAGTAGAGATAGAGAGATTAAGAAGGTTAAGTGTAAACAAAGAAATAATCTAAAAGAATAGGGAAGAGATACAATCTTTTAAGTTCCAATAAGGATGGAGGAGAAACAAGATGAAAACAATAGTTGGATTCTCCCCCTCTCTCTCTTTTCTTAGCTACAATGAACTCGGTCTCATAGGAAGATAGTGATACATGTTAGATAAAAGATTGTGGTTTTACTTTATTTAGGTTATTCACGTTTTGAATTAACGCTACACGTAGAATGGAAGAATGTATTTTTAGCTAGCCATTTGAGCCATGCACAAGATTTGTTGGCCACTTTGGACAATTTTAGAATGTAATTTGTTTTATATAGTTAAATTAAATGAGAAACATAAGCACCGTGTTTTTCAGCAAAGTCAAATCTCAAACTTTCGTTCTCTGAAGTAGAGGTGGCTGAATTGCATGCCATCAGCGCGGATGAACCAAACTCATTTACCGAAGCAGAAAGAAATCCGTGCTGGCTGAAGGCAATGCAGGAAGAGATGTCGTCCATCACTGAAAACAAGACGTGGAGTCTGGAGGACATGCCATCAGGACACCGAGCTATAGGGATTCAAACTAAAGCGTAACGAAGAGGGAGAAGTTGTGAAGCACAAGGCTCGTCTTGTGGCGAAGGGCTACGTCGAGAAGCAAGGAGTGGACTTCGAAGAAGTATTCACGCTGGTGGCAAGGTTGGAATCCGTCCGCCTGTTGCTGGCAATTACAGCACATTGCTCTTGGGAGGTCGACTACATGGACGTGAAGTCTGCTTTCCTCAATGGAGAGGTGAAGGAGACCGTCTACGTCTGACAACCACCTGGCTTCCTGGACAACGACTACTCTAGCAAGGTACTGCGCCTGCAAAAGGCACTCTCCGGGCTTCGGCAAGCACCACGAGCCTGGAATGCAAAGCTCGACAGTACCCTGCTATCGCTGAAGTTCAAGCAATGTGCCTCTAAGCATGGCATGTACATGCATGGCCACGGCGAGCAGCGGCTGATCGTGGGAGTGTACGTCAACGACCTCATAATCACTGGAGGCGACATGGAAGTTCTTGGAAGATTCAAGAAGGAGATGTCAAAAAACTTCAAGATGAGCGATCCCGACGTGCTCAGCTACTACCTCGACATCGAAGTGCAACAGAGTACTGTCGGCATCACCATTTGTCAAGGTGCGTACACAAAGAAGTTGCTGGACACAGCTGGACTAGCGGACAGTAATCCTACAAAGACGCCAATGGAGGCATGGCTCTAGCTAAGGAAGGTCGGCACTACGACGGCAGTCGATGTCACCAATTACCGCAGCATTGTGAGGAGCCTGCGCTATTTGATAAATACACGCCCTGACCTCGCTTATTCCGTTGGATACGTGAGTAGGTTTATGGAAGCATCTAGGGAGGAGCATCTTGTGACTGTCAAGTGCATCCTACGCTATGTGGCTGGAACCAGAGGCTGGGGTGTGAGATACTGTGCAGGGAGAGGAAAGGAGAAGCTTGAGCTGGTTGGCTACATGATAGTGACATGACCAGTGACGTTGATGATCGTAAGAGCACCAGCGGGATGATTTTGTTTTCTTGCGAAGCAGAGTACATAGCCGCTTCGACGGTAGCCACACAGGGGGTCTAGCTTGCACGACTGATGGAAGAACTCATCGAAAGAGAAGGCGATCCACCAATGCTTTACGTGGACAACAAAGCTATGATCTCCCTAATCAAAAATTCAGTTTTGCACGACCGGAGCAAGCACATAGAGATCAGGTTCCATTACATCTGGGAGTGTGCAGATTAAGGGTTTATCAAGATTGACTTCATCCGAAGAGGAACAGCTTGGAGACATTTTCACCAAACCTCTGACGCAGGTAAAATTTGAGGAACTTCGCTCAAAGATCGGAGTTCAAATAATAAGGTAGATATATTGGAGTAGATTGTTAGATAAAAGGGTGTGGTTTTACTTTATTTAGGTTATTCACGATTTCCTTAAACTTAAATAGTTGAAATTTGTTTTTAGGCTATCTAAATGAACGCACTTAGAATGAGAGAACATATTTTTAACTGTTCGTTTGGGCCATCTTTATGCCCAAGATTTGTTGGCCACTTCAGCCAAAGAATGTAATTTGTTTTAAATAGTAAAATTAAATGAGAAACATATGACGTGTTTTTTCAACAAAGTCAAGTCTCAAGCTTTCGTTCTCTCTGTTATTTTCTTGCGCTTTCTGTTTTTTTTTCTTTCAACAAATTTTCTTCGGCTACTTCTCCTCTGTCAAACGATTTCCTCTCATGAAGATTTACTCAGTTGAAAGACATCAATACAGTTTACTTCTTCTGAGATTACCAAGAGATCAGATTTCCGTTGAGATAGAATGCATTCCTGTAGTGCTTTTTCTATCATTGATGTCTCTGGCTAGATCACTATTAGTAAAATGACAAGTTTATTAGGTCCTTGACATTTTTTATACTTGTCTATAGCTTGTGGTTCCCTTCACAAAGTGGAGAATGTGCTTTAAGCGTTTGATGATGTATCATTGTAAGCTTCTTCATGTACCTACTCACCATTCTAACAACATATGAAAGATATGGACAAGTGTGAGTTAAGTACCTTAGACATCCAATAACGTGTCTATATTTGGTGGGATTCACCAAGCTTCCTTTAACGTCTTTCTTGAGCTGAAACTTTGCTTCCATGGGGTACTTGGTCGAGTTGCACTTGTCATCTTAAATTGTTGCAGCACCTTTTTAGCATAGGTTGGCTACTTTTTTAGCATGATGTAGTCTTTCTTTTGCTCCACCTCAATTCCTAGGTAGTACACAAGTAATCCGAGGCCAATTATCTCAAATTCTTTCATTATCTATTGTTTGAACTCTTTAAGGCCTTCTAGACTTGTACCAGTGACGATCAAAGTCATCAACATACACGTCAACTATGAGTATTTCAACTCCATTGTTTCTTGTATACATTGCTTGTTCTTGCGAGTAATTGATGAACTTTAGACTCTTCAAGCTCTTGTCCAGGTGTATGTTCCATGCGCTTGGTGCTTATCGTAAATAGTAAAGGGCCTTCGACCTTTTGTACATTTTCTGCTCTTCAATTTTCATGACGAAGTATTCAGGTTGGATAAGTATACTTCTTGAAGATCATCATTTAGGAGCGCTAGTTTGACATCCATGTGATGAGCCTCCTACCTTATTGAGTCTGCAAGGGCAAAACTCAACCTTAAAATATCTAGTCTAGCTACCGACAAGAAGACCTTCTCAAAATCAACTCCTTTTCGCCTCACGTGTCCCTTTGCCACGATTCTTGCATTATGTTTGATGGCATTCTCTTCACCATTCTTTTTCAGCTTAAATACCTAATTCAAATTGATGGGCTTGTGACCGAGCAGTAAGTTAATGAGTGCCCACGTCTTATTTTTCTAAATTGCTTCAAGCTCTTTTTGCATAACCTCCAGCCACGACATCTCAATTGTTGCCTCATGATAAGTTGTTGTCTTCTCGGCGATGAGAGACACTAGCTCGTCGGGATCTATTTCTTCTTTAAATGTATTTACATAAATTTTAGAGAGAGAACAAAACTTCTTTGGTCCACCATCTGTTGTGGATCTTCCTGTGCTCTTGATTGAGCTCTCTTGTTCTTTTCGGTGTTACCAATGATGACGTGTGGATTTACTGGTGTCGACGTTGGTGCACTTTCTAGGTCTGTCGCATCTCCCTCTTCTTTTAGAGTAGTGAACTCTGCAACAGTCTGTTTGTTATCACCGACACTGACTATCCCACTTTTCTCTTCTTCGAATACATCTCTACTTACATAATTTTTCTCATGTTGCAGCCATAACTTATGTGTCGTAGTCCTATCTTCTATGCCAAAGTACACCATCTTTTGCGTATGCCATCAAGTTTTTTTTTTTATATATGGCTTTGCAGCCTTAACATGTGTTGTACGACCGAAGACTCCTAGATGCTAGAAATGAGGTGTCTTACTGAACCATGCTTCGTAGGGGGTGTGTGTCTAATGACTTTATTGATAAAAAATTTAGAAGATAAACCACATGTCATATTGCCTTGCTCTAGAAGATCACTGGGACTTCATGCTCTTGAGTAAGCTTCTTGTAGTGTTCATTATGGCGTGGTTTATTTGCTCGACCACACTATTTTGTTGTGGAGTCTACGATGCGGTGAGTTGACACATGATGTAATGATACACCTTTCCAAAAAAAAAAAAAACGCCGAAAATATCACGATTTTCGGCGGAACCCATGCAGGCCCTCTTAAACCCTAGGAGCGGCCGCCTCCTTTAGGTAGGAGCGGACACCAAGGGACTTCGGAACAAGGAGAGGCAGACGCGCCACTGGAGACTGACAAACGACGACGCTTCCACCGGCGACGGTAGCCAAGCTCCGCGATTAGAGTTTTCAGACGAGGAAGATGAAGCGGCAGCTGTGGGTCGACCCTCGGCATTCCGCAAGTCATCTCAGCTAGCGTGCAGCCCGCACCTCGCAGGCCGCACTCGGACACCACCTCTGGGCCTCGTTCCCTTTCGGCCCAAACTGGAGGCACGCCCAGAAACCCTGCGCCGGCAGTGTTCTTCGCAGCCGTCGGCTTCAGCTCCATCGGCGGCTCCGCGCACTCCCGGCTCGGCTTGGCAGTACGGCTTAGCGGCTTGACGTCCGAATAGGATACTGATTCTTAGGTTTTCGACCCTTCTGGAGCCATTCCCACCCTTGTTTCAACCATCTGAGGTCAGTATAACTCCATTTTGACGAAATAGTTTGCAATAGGGACGCACCTTGGTAGCTAGGCATAAGGGATAGTAGTGAAAGGGCTCTAAGTGTATCATGTTATCTTATAGGAGGTAGTTAGGCGTCGGAGTTAGCGTTGTGGGTGACTTCGGCCAAGGCCAATGAGGTAAGTAACCTTACTGTTGACGTGAGTTATGTATGTAGGTTGGTGCGTGCCCTGTGGCCCTTGCATGCACCATGTATGTTGTTGATGTATGCTAGGTGTCACGGTCATGCTTGTCCAGGGCATGTTGCCCATGGCCGCATGCCCATGACAAGCCAAACCCTTGTCATGTCTTTTCATTCTAGTGGTTTTCCTTTTGTAATTCTAAAGCGTATGACACCTCAAAAATATCATGTCTACGCCTGCCAGAACTAAAATGGCCCAGAATGTACTATAGGGGGATATGACTAGTCGTCAACTTCTCCCTACCCAAGGTTATATATGCTAAGCCGTTGTTATCTTTCTCTTGCTTGCTTATATAACGTCTCTTTCTAAAAATCTCTCTTTCTCAAATCTCTCTCTCCTCGTTTTCTAAAACCTTCTTTTAAAACCGAGGCTAGAGGCTTGACCGTACGTCGCTTGGCCGTAGGCGACGCAAGAACAAATAGGCTCAACT